>NW_003852418.1:20790558-20796980 GCF_000181295.1 Otolemur garnettii | reverse complement strand
TGGTGGGTATGTAACAGTGGACCCTGATCTCAGCTGTAATGATGGGACGTCTGCATGGTGGGTATGTAATGGTGGCCCCTGATCTCAGCTGTAATGACGGGACGTCTGCATGATGGGTATGTAATGGTGGCCCCTGATCTCAGCTGTAATGATGGGACGTCTGCATGGTGGGTACGTAACAGTGGCCCCTGATCTCAGCTGTAATGATGGGACATCTGCATGGTGGGTATGTAATGGTGGACCCTGATCTCAGCTGTAATGACGGGACGTCTGCATGGTGGGTATGTAACGGTGGCCCCTGATCTCAGCTGTAATGACGGGACGTCTGCATGGTGGGTACCTAACAGTGGACCCTGCACTGGGACAGTGTCTTTGCTGACAAGCTGCTCCCTGAGTGTTACTTCAGGGAAGATGGGAAGACCTGAGTGTATGCAGATGGCTGAATGGACGGTAGACTCAAGCCAATGGCAGTCTCCTGTCTGTCACGGGTGCCACAGCTGGATCCATCAGATGTCCGTCCCTTCACACACAGTGACCCGAGCAAAGCAGCCAGCGATGTTCTGGGCATATCCTTTGACAGCTCTTAGCTGTTGTCATTAGAAATGGTTTTTCCACTTTAGCCGTTTCCAATTTTACTTTTATGGTAAAGAGAACTTGGCTTTGCAATTCTACACGGAAAGGACTCGCTACTCACCGAGTGACCAAAGCCAAGGGCTCCACACTGAGGGTCTCAGGCCAGTGGCCACTGTCCCACCACCAATGTGTCCAGCCCCGGGCACCTGTCCCCAGCCCATCCTGCTGCCTGCCCCACCACACCAGCTGCAGGCTACCTGGTATTTGTGAAATGAATTTTAGTGCAGGTTCCGGCTCCCAGCCCACCGGCTTCTGAAGGATGGATGTTTATGGAGAGGCTCCGAAGGAGGGAGGGAACATGGGGGAGTGTCCTCTCTGTCTGAGGAATGGCAGGAAGGGCCCGTCTGTCCTGTGATCTGCACCCCAAGCTAGATGCTCCCCATGAAGGAGGGGAGTGTGTTTGCCTGGCACAGGAGGGGCGTGGACTCGCAGTGCGGTGGTGCCCCAGCACTCCCCACATGAGCTGGATCCTCCTGAGGATGAAGCAGCTGGGGCCTGAGACTGAGTTTCCCAACAGTGAGCAAAGACCCAGCACCAGTGGGGAAACTGTGGCACAGTGCCAGCCTGGACCAGCCCCCACACTGTGGTCAGGGAGAGGGACAATGCCAGCCAGCTCTGAGCTGCCAATGTGCCCACCTGTAAACCTGGGGGCTACGGAGCAGCAGACAGCAGGCCAAGCAGACCACCCCCCACCCAGCATCTTACTTCCAGGCCCCCGTGGCTGATGGAGCTGCCAGCCAGACTGCAGGCCTCTCACCCTGGTCTCCACCCTGCCTAATGCAGAAGCTGCAGAGGGCTCCGGCCCTTCTGCTAGGAAGTATCTGCCTGATCAACTGGCCAGAACAACCTAAAAGTAAAAAACTGAAGAGCGAGGGGCTGCGAGGGGCCATGAGGGGCAGATAATAAGGCCACACAGGCACCTGGGCAGTCAATTAAAGTGTCCAGGGAAGACAACAGCCTGGGACAGGTGAGTGAGGGCAGAAGAGCCGGCCCAGAGCCGTCCTGTACACACTGCCGAGAGCTGGCAGTCTGGGTGTGTGTGTGGGCAAGTCAATTAATAAAAACAAATTACCTTTTACCAAGTTAAATAAAATCTGATATAAATGAAGTTTCTGTGTACATGGCAGATTTACGCTAACTAAAACCATTCCATTCCAAGATGGAAGTGCTATAATGTGGTATTAAAAATGATCAAATTAAATTTTAATGATAGCGGCACTTGGCATCAGGAAAAGCAGGGCCCCCCTCACACCTCCTCAGAGCTCAGTGATGGCCACTCCACCTGCCTCATCTGCCAGCCGTGGGAGGGGTCTCTGGGCAGAAACCTGGTCTTGCTGCTGGGGGGCCTGGCCCCTCCACCCAGAAGCCCCACGGACCTCTCTGAGTTTCCAAGTTTAAGGGGGCCATGGGGACCACAGAGGATGGGGGTGGCTTCACAGTAGGCAGGCAAGCTGCAGCCTCCGTAGCTGTCACCAGGAAGATGCAAGGTGAGGACTCCAGGAGAAAGTGAGTCCCCTTAGGCCCTGGAGGTCAACCACAGGCCCGAGGCAGGCCACTCTCACCAGGAAACAGGGTTTAGCTCCCTCCCTGAAATGGGTAGAAATTAGCAAACCGACCTCAAAGCTCTAATGCTGAGGCCTAAGCTCACCTTGGGAGATCCTGAAATAGTGGCCCAGGCCTGCTGTGTCCAGTCCACACGAGGAATGGAGCAAGGGTCCTGTCACCAGACCCACATCAAAGTGGGGGAGGATGTGGCTAAGAGTTAGGCTTGAGGACTGGACACTCCTGGGATCAAATCCCAGAGACTGAGTCCTGGACGTTGTCGAATTAGCTCTCTGGCCTCAGCCTCTCCCCTGTGAAACGGGAATGATGTCTCCTGAGGCAGGTTACACACGAGGGGCAGATAATGATGAGGTGCTGTGTGTGTCATGGAGGAACTGACCATGGTGTCTACTCTTCGTGGACACAGAACACAAAATGGATAAGCTACAGTCACACATGATGACACGCAGGCTTTGCAGACGGCAGGCTGAACCACAGAAGCCGAAGTCATGCAAAATGAACAGGTAGGACGCTGCAGTTCAGGAATCAGGTTATTACCCTTTGGGGAGGGAACCGTGGCTCACGGGGCACAAGGGAACTTTCAGGGCTGGGGGAAAGGTCACGTGTGTGATCTGACCTGGGCGCCAGCCACACTGGGGTCAGTCTGCAAGATGCCACCAACACTCACCACTTGTGCCTATTTTAGGCTGTGTGCTCTACCTCAATGCATTTAAAAACACCAAGTTACCAAGATATGATTAGAGGAGCTGAAAGGTCAGTGATGCCTGGAACTCCCTGCCAGGTCAAGGAGACAGTGCTATGTAAGGGGCCATGTGGATGCCAGTCCTAGTTTCCTGAGAAGGAGCTGAGCGGTGGCCCAGACCAACACGCTCTGACCAGGGAAGGGCACCCGGCTATTTTTAGTGAGTGTTCCTGGACAAGGCCCTGGTCTGACATTTCATTCCAAGCCGCAATGCCGTCCTGTGTTATTACAACCGATCTGGGCTCTCCCGGGGTCAGGCACCTTGCTTTCCATAGCTCGGCCACTGAGCTTTCTGACGGGTGACCTCGTAAATTATATGATGCTGTGACTCAGGGACACAGGCTGGAGGCAGTGTGTAAGGCATCACTGAGGTAAGACATCACTCCCAGCCCACGGTGTGGCCAGGGTCCTGTCTACAGTCATTACCAGCCAGCTTCAGGTTGGTCAGTGATACCCATGGCCCTTTCACAGGCCAGTGACAAGGAGTAAGGACAGAAGCCCGGGGTGACACAGAGGCCAAGTGTATAGTGCCCGGGAGGTGATGGGGAGGTGGCGGTGTGGGGACCTCCTTCCCAGCAGAGGGGCGGCTGCCACTTACTCCCAGCTAGTCTCAGCAATGTTGGAACACAGGCCATGGTTGTCAGGTTTCTAAAAAAATTCTTTGTAGCAGAAAAGAAAACTGGTCGAGTTTCTGAGAGGAGATTTGGTTAAAGGATAGAGATTTAAGGGCTATGTCCGAGTGGCCTTATGCTGGGAACACCCAGGGCCTGCAGGCTGTCACAGTGATAGCAGTGCACCATGGCTACCTTACCGCTTACTGTGCATCAGTTTCCCCTGGACTGTGGGGCAGGGGGGTCGAGGACGTGGGGTGAAAGGAGGCCCAGAAAGCTGCCAGAACAGCCCCCAGCCCTTCACCCAAGTTGCTGTCCAGTCAGCACTACAAGGAAGTTAATGCCACAGCCCCACGGCCACCACCCTTCTTGCCACCACCTGGTCCTTGGTGGCTTCACTCCTGTGGGCCTTCTCCAGGCAACACTGATGGGAAGTCCCTGGGGCAGGGAGGGGCCCAGCCTGGGACCAGCTGTGGCAGGGCAGTGCTCTGTGCCAGGTGGCGATGGCCAGTGGTGACAGCTGTGTGTGCCTCGTCAGGCAAGGACGTCCTACCTAGGGGACAGAATCCTATGAGGTTTCCAAGGCTGCTCTGCTCCTGACAGTGTGGTGCCCTTCCTGTGGCCACAACGGGAGGGACCCCGGCTTCAAGATGGCAAAAAATAAAAACTCAACTGGTGCTTGGACCCTACTATTAAAAAACAATCAGATTTTGATGGACTGAATTTGTAATTTGCCAAAACAAACACACAAAACAACTGTAATTACAAATCCCTCGAGGTCACCATGAAGACCGAGACATCCTTCCCAGGGGTCCCCATTTCCTGGGCTTGCGGTAATGGCTCCCGAGCAGCGCATGTGCCCCTCATCCTCACCGTCCCTGCCCTACAGTTCACCTGCCAGGTCACAGTGTCCACAAGGAACAGGGTGACTGCCTTGCAAGCCGGGCTCTGGTCTGCTTAGCTAATCTTTGGAAGCCAGCACCGGCACATTTTTAAGTGATTGCTCATGAAATGACTTTTTCCCTCTTACCTAATTCATCTCCCTTTGGTGCCCTACTTTCTGTCTTTTCTGAGCCAGCCCTTCAGAACTGGGTCATGTGTGCTGGAGGCTGCAGCCATGGTGTTTAGACAGAGTGGGCCGATTAACCTCCCTTCTCTCAGGCTTTCAGCGAGATGAAGCTTATTGCAAATTGGGGATGGGCAACTCAGGCTCGGTCAGCTGAATGATCGTGTTCCCTGTTCCCCTTCCTGGCCTGACCACAAGAACCCAGACACACCCAATACCGTCACAGGAACTCTTGAGAGGATGGACAGTCTGGGGAGGTGACTAGCCACGCAGGCGTTGGTTAGAGACAGTGTTTGAGGTCTGAAGGCCACAGCCCGGTACCCGGCCTTGGGACAGGAGCCTCACTGGGGTTTATTACCGGCCCTCACTGTGCACAGGCAGCCTCCCCTGCCTCTCAGGAGGACTGGGGCTTCTTTCAGGCTTTGCAACAGGAAGAGGCAAGAGCAGATCAACGCAGATGGAGGATCTTCCTGGCTTACTGAGAAATCTCAGTATCTGAGCGTCACAGTTCTCGGGGCAGATAAAGGGAATTCTTTCTCTGCAGGGATCTAATCAGGAACGTAAGAATTTTCCAGACATTTATTCTACAGAATACCCATGAAAAAATGAGTTTCCCAATTCAGTGTATTGATGCCCCCAGAGCAGGAATCAACATGGAGGAGGGTTGAGCATGTAGGGACGTCTTCTCAGGAAAAGTGATTAGCGCTGTTTCTGATTAAGAAGCTCAGAGCTTTCTTTAACATCTGCCAGGCACTTGCCAAGCATTAAAAGCTTCTCTCTCACCTTCCTTTCTCTATCTATAAAATGGCCACAAAGTCACTAAATGCATAAACATACAGCAGAATCTCCCTGCACTGACCACCTCCCTGCACTGACCCCTCCCTGTACTGACCACTTTCCTGCACTGACCACCTCCCTGCACTGACCCCTCCTCCCTGACTGACCACCTCCCTACACTGATCCCTCCTCCACGACTGACCACCCCCTGCACTGACCCTTCCTCCCTGACTGACCACCTCCCTGCACTGACCACCTCCCTGAACTGACCTCTCCCTGCACTGACCCTTCCTCCCTGCACTGGACCTTCCTCCCTGACTGACCACCTCCCTGCACTGACCCCTCCCTGTACTGACCACTTTCCTGCATTAACCCCTCCCTGCACTGACCCCTCCTCCCTGACTGACCACCCCCTGCACTGACCCTTCCTCTCTGACTGACCACCTCCCTGCACTGACCCTCTCCCTGCACTGACCACTTTCCTACACTGACCCCTCCCTGCACTGACCCTTCCTCTCTGACCACCTATCTGCACTGACCCCTCCCTGCACTGACCACACTGCACTGACCACCTTCTTCATCTGTCCTAATGATCATAGCCCAGACATGTATGTATCAGTCCATCTGGCCTAGTTCCTTATGTCGACCACTGCTGCGTGTTGACCAGCTGGTTATTATCTCTTGGGAGGTCACCCAACAGAGGTGCCACTGACTCTTATGACTCATGAATGTATTTGTAACAAGCTATATATAGTCGTGAATGCTAAAAAGTACTGAGTGCTGGTCAAAGCAGAGACAAACTTCTTTGGGAATCTTTTTCCTGGCAATTGGGGTGGGACACGTTCTTGAGCCTAAACACACAGTCTGTTCTAGGCTAATTTGCTTTAGTGGATGGGTTTTTCTTAAATGAATTCACTGCCACAGTGAAACAACAAGGGGGTCATGAAATAAACCATTAGAGGGGTGGTGAGGAGTAAAGAATTAGAGGGGTGGTGAGGAGTAGAGTTAGGGGGTGCTGAGGAGTAGAGAG
>NW_003852418.1:20757164-20790421 GCF_000181295.1 Otolemur garnettii | reverse complement strand
GCTGAGGAGTAGAGAGCTAGGGGGTGCTGAGGAGTAGAGAGTTAGAGGGTGCTGAGGAGTAGAGAGTTAGGGGGTGCTGAGGAGTAGAGAGTTAGGGGGTGCTGAGGAATAAAGAAATCTCCAGGTGACTTCCAGGCCACTGGCTCCCAAAGTGGATTTCTAGGTCCTGGTGGTGTGAGGCAGGGCCAGGGCCGGGGCTCTGACTGACACAGCCCTCTGCAGCCCAACTCTACAACAGAGTCCTCTGGGTGGTCTCATGACTTGCTCCCCTAAAATTATACAGGTCACACCCTCATGTACTTTTGTCACCTCTCCAAAAATTCCTGCTGTGGATGGTCAACTACTGAGTGAGAATGGGGGCTGACCCTGTCCCAAGGTGACCAGCACCTCCCAGCACTGCTGGGGCCAGTCCTCGGGCAGAGAGCCACGGCCTTTCCTGTGGGATGAATCTCTCTTCTGTGCGGGACGCCAACCAGTCCAGCTGGCAGATGGGCTCAGATGGTAAGTGTGCCCACCCGCCCCTTGATGGAGGCTGGAGGAAGCATCCAGGCCAGCCCCAGCCTCTCCGCACACCACAGGGTCGGGTGTCCTATGCTAAGTCACAAATCCTCCTGGGAAAATCCAAACTCCACAGAATGCAAATTCATGCGGCCCCCAAATCTCCCGGCACATGTGCACCTGGCTCCTGCTGCTGTCCTGCCCGTAAGCGTCACTCACGGGGAGCACCCCAGAGTGCAGACGCTGGTGTGTTTCAAATCACTACATTTCCAGGTTGAAGATCTTTCTGATCAGATTTTCAAACAACTTTAAGTGAATAACACTCCACTGAAAAACCACAGGCAATGCTGTACAGGCTCTCAATGGGACGATGTCAAATGCCGAAAACAGATGCAGCTGATATTTACCAGGATTTCCAAACGGTGCTACCCAGCCATTAGCCACGCCTACAACTGGCACTAATGAGAACCTTCACCATATGGAAAAATCCTCCCGCACTTTTTTCTTTCCTTCTTCTTCTTTTTTTTTACCCCTAGAACATAAGCCTTTGCTCCCTAACGTCCAGAGATACAGCTGCTCCAGGAGGCCTGCCACGCTCTACGTCTGGCAACGGGCTCTGCCGTCTCCACCAAGACTTGAGTGATCTGAGTCACCTCTGAACTGTGATGCCCGATGTCAGAGGCCTGCTGCTGTCGGGCGGGGGGGGGGTGGGTGGGCAGAATCTCTAAATCTCAGCTCCTTCACGGCCTCCAGCCTCATCCCTCCTGCTTACCCCTGGCCTCGCTGGCCTTTTGGGCCTTTGGCTGTGGCCCTGGAGGCTGTGCACCTCCAGCATTGACCACCAGCTGGACCCGGGCTGCAGGGATGCTCACGTGTGTCTGGGCCCACTGGCCTTCCCCTATTGTCTGCCCAAACAAGGTGGATGACCCCACACCACTTCCAAAGGCTGGTCTGGGATCCAGGTTGGAGCCAGCAGGGTGACACCCCTGGCACCTGGTCCTGGCCCAGGCCCCCACTGTGAGAGGGTGAGGGCTGGGAGGCAGGCTCCCTGTCCAGTGCACGCGGACCCAGAAGCCAGTGTGCAGAGGCAGCACGGAGCACAGGCTGGGACCTGGCCTTTCCACTTCGAGTGCTCTGGGCTTCAGGCAGCCAGTCGGCACTGTTTCTGTCCAGCCCTGTGTGACGGGGGATGTTCCTGCACATCCCTTCACAGGCAGGCAGAGTGCCCAAACCTTGCAGTGACCCACTCTGAGCTACGCACCCCAGAGGCAGCAGACGGGGGCCCAGCTGTCCCTGCCCTGAGCTGCCCCACCTCACCGCTGCCTTCCCCAGTCCCCACATCCAGGGAGCACACACACATCCCCGCGTACCGCCAGGTCCTCCCTCACACACACCCATCTCCGTCCTCTCTCCATTCCAAGACAGCAGTCACCGTCTGCCTCTCGTCACATGGGCTCTGCCCCTGCCTCTCCTCTGTGGGAACTGCTGGCCCCAAGGCCAGGGCCTGGCCTTCTCACTCATGATTCTGCTCTGCATCCACAGTCACGCTCAGGTGGCGCGGCCTTCCCAGCACAGGTGACTGGCTGTGGCCAGGAGCCCGTTATCAGTGAGCTAAGGGCCCAGCAACATAGTCCTCTGCCAGCCTGCAGCTCAGAGTGTGCTCGGGCAAGGAGGATGGTTTGGACATCTCCAAAGACCAGATTCTAACTGGTGGGGTGGCTGCTCCAGACGTCCACCCACCTGTGAGCAGTAAGACCTGGCACAGTGGGGGCCTCGGGCGGCCTGGGACCTTCTGCGCTTTGCTACCTAGAATCCATTAGCATGAGGAAGGCCCAGTGTTCCCCGAGGCAGCAGTCCTGTGTGTCTTGATTGACTGATTGGCCAGACACATTTTTAGTGATGCGGGAGGTTGCTTCTATTCCCACAGCATTAAAGGGGAAACGTGAGGCCCAGATCTGCGTGCCCAGCGGGAGTCCCCGCCAAGCAGTGTGCGGAGGCAGCCAGGACAGCGGCAGTGATTTTTATTTCCTGGAGGTGGAATAATAGGCATTTTAAATGATCTTGTTTATACTTTTAAAAATGAGCCTTTTATTTTAGAATAGTTTTAGATTTATGGAAAAGTTGCAAAGATCGTCCCGAGTGTGCCTGTGCCCTCCTTCCCCACTGTTAATGTCTTACCTGTGCTGAGAACTAAAAATACGATCCAACCCCCAACTGCCTGAACGGACCCCAGAGAAACTTTAGGATCTGAGTTCCTGGCCCTGACAGGACTGGAGGTCAGACACGCCTCACGGTGCCCCTCCCTTCCGCGGGCCAGTTAGACACAACTGACCACCCTTAATGTTAAAATAGGGACGCTGAGGCTGACGGAACAGGCTGTCCGCGGCAGTAAGATACCAGATTCTCTTGGTAGTTTTCTTTTTCTCCTAAACAAACAGTGGCTTCCAGATGAGCAACATTAAAAGAATTGCAGCTCACCAGCCAACTAACTGACCTGACTGCAGGAGCCAGAGCCTTGATGGGACCAGAGACTGATTTCTGTAACTTTGTCCTGATAAGAGACCACTGACCCGGGACTGGTTACAGTGGCTGCTTCACCTGCTGACCTGCCAGGCCTAAGTGTAATGCAGTAAGTCTCCACCCGGAGTGAACACTGGAGGCATTTAGCATATAAGTGTATTTTCGTACGCATGCCTTAGGGACCCCTCATAAACACTCACAAGATTCTCCTGTAACCTGTTGAATGTGCGAAGTTAGCCAGCCGGGAAGCACAGAGCTCTGCCCCAAGCCCCTCCAGAGCAAGGCCCAGCTCCCAGCTCATAGGCTGCGACCTCCTTCTAAGGAAATGAAGTTCTCTCCAAATTTATAGATCCCCTCTCTCTCTTTTTCCCCAGTATGGTACATTTGTTCTAATTAGCGACTACATCTTGATACACTGTTATCAATTAGAGTCCCTACTTCATTCACATCTTGATACATTGTTATCAGTTAGAGTCCCTACTTCATTCAGATGTTGTCAGCTTTCCCCCAGCGTCATTTCTGGGCCCCAGGGTGCCGCTCGTGCGTCCTCAGGCCCCTCGTGGCTGTGAAAGTTTCTCAGACCTCCCACGTTTTGATGGCCTTGACAGTTTGAGGAGTACGGGTCAGGTATTTTGTACAATGTGCCACTTAGTCTTTAGTGCACACTGTTTGTTTTTCTTAAAGTGACAGCTTGTCCCTGAGATGCAGGGAACCCTGCTTGCTGCTGGTTTGACTGTGAGTTTCCTCCTGCAAAGAGCGGCAGATCCCAGGAAGGGCTGCTGTGTGCACACCGCCGGCCGGCGAGCTCACGTGCTCCCTGAAAACCCTTCGTCTCCATTTGGATTCCTGGCTTCACAGAAGAACTAAAAATAAACCAAAATCTACTCACAAAATAGCTGTTGAGTGAGCTAATTTAACACCACATTATCTGAAGACGGTTATTATAATCAAGATGGCTCTGCGTTGTTCTACAATCTCCTAATTAGATGTGGTACCAAAAGCTATTTTGGCTTTTAGAAAAATTACCTTTGGGCAAAATGTATATGTTTGTAGACGTCTGTGTATGTATTTATTTTTAGTTGTTGCATCTGACATGAGAAACTACATTCTACTAAGAAACTCACACAACAGGTTGCAAACTCACTAGGGAAAGAAAATACTCTTAAACTCTCAACATGGGCCTATTTCCCCAGCGCTGCATCACAGGAAAACCAAACCAGCATAGTCAGGAGCCACCAAGTACAGTCGCTTTAATTCTCCCTGTGGCCTGGGCATCCACACTCTCCTGTCTGAATAGCTGGACTTCACTGCTTCCTAAGGGTTATGAAGCCCCCCGACCCACACAGCCGTGGTTCTTTCCACAACGTTTAGCCCAAATCCACACTGCCTCTCCCTTCTCCCACTGCTTCCCACCCTGAGTCAGTAAGAAGGCAGGTCCCAGGTAACAGGCTTCACTTGGAGCGTTCGCGAGTTGCTGCTGACTCACACACAGCCCCCCACCCCCAATTACTGCTGACTGAGCCTTTGCTTGTCTCAGCTCCTGTGGGTAGAACTATGTTTATATCACTCACAGCAAACTACAGAAACATTCATTGCATTGATTCTTTGATACAATGCAGCCTCACTCACAGAGTTAGTGCAACCGAGGCTTCTTCTGTAAGGGAGAAAGAACACAGGCTACATAGATTCAGTTCAACGTGGTCAGTAACTTGCTGTTCAAATCTCTGTCACCAAACAGACCCCAGAAAGGCATGTCCAGCTGAGGCCCACGTGCCAGTGCTGTGAGCTGTTTAAATATTCACGCTGATTCACAATGCTCCAAGTCTGAGGCTGAGTTATTGCGGTAATTGGATTTTAATAAGGACCGAGAATTGTCTAGAGTTTTTGTTTTTGCTTAGACCAGATATGCAAATAAGAGACACAAGCTTCTTCACTCGCCACCAAAGGCGGAAGTTTCCTAACTCATAATTTCAGCAAAGTCTCGTGCTATCATGATGTGTCATCCTCGCTCTAGTCCCCTCTATAATCCATGTAAATATTTACCAGCAATGATGAAGTCCCTCACTTTGCTGTTCTTCACATTTGGAACTCCTCTGGGGAGCAGAGACTGTGCAGTCCCGCACGGCATGGGGTTAATTGGTGACACTTCAATCCCACTGTCTAACCCGAGCTCCACATTTTGATACTATCTGCAGACTTCTCACAGACCTGGCAGAGGTCTTTGCAACTGAACTTCTCAACATAGTAATATTTTTTCCACTTTTATTAATAGGGAGGTTTAATGGGAAGGCAGCACCATGTGGACCCCGGCATGCTACAGAAAATCAACACACCTTTCCCCTCAGTGAACACGGTGTGAGGACCAGAGTTCCCTAACAGCACGTCAGAGCCTTAGCGCCTGGGGAGTGACCACTCTCTCGTGAGCTTGTTCTCCCCATCTTTCTCTTCTCCACCACCTTGCTGGACGTCCACTGTGTGCCAGGTGGGGCACTGGCAGCGATATAGGACAGAAAGCCCCACCCACGTCCCCTCGACCTTAGTGTAGACTTCCCCAGACCCACGCCGTCTGAGTGGGCACAACATCGAGACACGCTTGTTCTGTGGTCCAGGTGGACAATGTCGGGGCCAAGTGCATGGCCCACGGCCAAAATCGGCCTCCTTCATCCAGAGCACTAACCCCTCCCTGCCGGGTCACAAAGACAAAGAGAAGCATCAGCCCTGGGGCCCTTCACACCTCCACTGCACACCATGTTTCTACAACTGATTCCAAGTGCACTGCCCCAGGGCAGACCCTCCTCCTGCGAGAGGCTGGGGGCTCACGGAATCTTCTCTCAGAGCAAATCACGCAGACAAGCCAGCCATGGAGCAGCACGTCCACAGAGTGCCACAGACACAGACAGCTACGGCCACAGCACCACTCTTCTTCCCACGCTGATCTCCATTTGGCCCTTTTCAGCCACCACCTCTCTGACACTTCTGAATCCCCCACCCCGACTCGTGTGCTCTGTCTGTGCCCCCCTCACCCACGTCCCCTCCAAGACACTGAGGGAAGCCAACGTGGATTTTTAAATCATTGCCCCAGGAAAGCAGCCGCAAGCCCCATGTCTTCAGCACGCGCCGAGGAGTGAGCAGTGACACAGCAGCATGGGGAAGAGGAACCCGGCCCCCTCAGAGAGCGTGCTCTGTGTGGCCTTGGTTGTTCCATCTTTTCTCCCTGTTAAACCAGAGACTTCTTCTCAGTCAGGCCCTCGGGGAGGAGCTGGCGGAGGTGCTGAGGGTGCCTGGGGTGGGGGTCAAAGCTGAGCATGCGTTTTCTAACCTACTCTGTGCCCAGATCAAGGGCGGTGCCACCAGCAGACCCATCAGGGAAGAATCACTGCAATTGTGTTTCTGGAACCAATTCAGGCCATTAGTCAGATCTGCAGGTGGCAAAGACAGCCTTGCTGCCCTGTCCAGACTGACCCAGCAGGAAGGCGAGGCCCTGACCTTAACTGAGGGCTGGAGCTCAGATTCTCTGTTCTGTGCAAAGTGGACAAAGTATGTGCACTTGGGAAGGACAGGCTGTGCTCATGGGGGTTTCCTCCAGCCCCACTCTTGCCTGGGTGAATGTCACAGTGAAGTGGTATAGTGCCAGCTACATGATCAGCACACCTGCATGCTGTGGGATCTCGGGCAGTTACTAACAAATTCCCTGGGCCTCAAAATCGTCCCCAGTTGAGAACCCCAGAGGTAAAGCGAGAGAAGGCCCCAGATGCCACCACAGAGAACTTGCCTGTGGAAATCCACTTCAGGTCATGTTCTGGGATCAATGCCAGACCTCATCCTGGTAGTAAAAGTCTCTAGGAAACACAAGGCTGAGGATCTGAATATCCAACAGGGACCCTTTGCGAGAGGAGCCTGGGGTGTTTCATGCTGAGCTGACCTCAGGCCAAATGAAGACAGAAATATCCCAGAGAAAACCTCAGGCCCAGGACCCTGCGTGGCCAGCACGGAGCTGGCCCACTGGAGCAGGCTCTGTTCTCAGGCGCCACTCACCCGATTCTGCGGCTCTGAGACTGTAAGAGCCAAATGCCTTCCCAGACGTCTGTAAATAGCGAGGTCCTGTTCCCAGGACAGCCATGCCATGGGCCAAGGTAGGACACCAGAAAGGCCACTGTAGCCCAAGGATGGCCAGAGAGAAGGGAGCCCCTCACCCCAGAAGCTCAAGCAAGTGAGGGGGGAGTTTCCATAAGAAATCAGGCCACAGAGAGGGTGCACTTGGTGACTGGCTCATGATTGGTTTTCTGCCCTATTATGAATCAAAGACAGAGTACATGCAGCAAATGTCATTATAAGAATAAATGCCAGCACTCAGGTGAAATTAAAAAGAGCCTGGGCACAGTGACCCACACCTGTAATCTCAGCACTCTGGGAGGCCAAAGTGGGTAGATCCTTGGAGCCCAGAGGTTTGAGACCAGCCTGAGTAAGAGCGAGAGTCTATTTCTACTGAAAATAGAAAAACTAGCCAGGTGTCATGGCAAGTGCCTCCCATCTACTTATGAGGCTGAGGCAGGAGGATTGCTTATGCCCAAGAGTTTGAGATTGCTGTGAGCTATGATGCCACAGCATTCTACTCAGGAAGACAGAGTGAGATTCTGCCTCAAAAACAAAACCAAAACAAGAAAAGAAAATTGTGTCCCTTGTATTCACAGACTTATTTGACAAGTTGAATACAACTAAATAAGAATTACTTAATAAATAACCCTTATTTCATTTATATCATTATTTAATAACTTTAATATGTTATTATTTCACGGTAAGAATTAGCCCAATTCATTGAGAACGGATTCAACCACCTTTGGTCCTCACGAGGTGTGTGAACACCCTGACACGTGACCTGTGTCCTTCCACAAGACTTAGGGAGATTTGGGGTGAGTGTCAACTTCACCTCAATGTCTGGCTCGGCAGCTCCTGGATCCCCAACACTGCACTCACCCAGCGGGGCGGCTTTTTCTGGAGACATTTTACATTCATTTTTAGCAACCTTGGCTGATATCTTTACACTTATCACCACTTTTTCCGTTTCCCTTGGTCCTTCTCCAACTGTCCTTCCTCCTTTGTGATTAAGTCTGCCCAGTGGCTGGACTAAAGATCCAGTCAACTCCTGACCACTGCACCTCACTCCACCCACTGCTCGGAACGGACACCCAGCTGGGCCCAAGTGAAGGGTGTCCGTTCCCGATCAACCGGGGTGCCAACCTGATCGTGCCTGCCCCCTCCTTAACGCCGATTGCTCCACCTCCAACCTAGATCCCAGCACACAGGCAGCCCAGGTGCTGCCTGCCCAGCTCTTGCCGGTACTTTCTGGGGAGAGCCCTGTCCACGGTGGTCATCATTCATCCCATTTGCGAGGTATTCTAGGTGGCCCCTGGGATCCAGCCGAATCATTCAGAGAATGTTCACTCAGGCCCAATCATCCTTGGTCTGCAGCAATACTCTCAGCGAGCTGAGCTTCATGTTATCCCTGTTTTATTAAATAAAATGGCCCGAACCACCACATGGAGCCTTCCCTGGTGTTAGTCCAGAAAAGCTAAGAAAGTGGTTTAATATATTATTCAGTGTCTCTGATATAGGAGGCCCAGGACAGAATAATGTTTATGAAATAAGTTTGTTCTGTTAAGAGTAATTTCTGACAGTAACAAAAAAGAAGAAAAGAAAGGATGCTTCTCCTTCATGACAGCGGCGACTGTTTTAACTCCTTGTTTGTCCTTCTACCCCCTGGACACCAAGAAGCTCAGGGCCAGGCGTGAGTCTCACCTACACTGATCAATTGTGAGGGCCGCCGTTAGAGGTAAGATTTTCACATACAACTCACGTCAGAAGGAACATTCCTTAACCACACGCACTTGATGCCGCCGTGCGAAGTCCCTTCTTAGTGAACTGAGAAAGCACCTTTAGTGGATGCAGGTTAAGTGGCTCCTTCCACTCAAACGCCCTCAGATACAGCTGTCACCAACCCTAAGAGCATCGTGAGCCTCACAGGACAAGCCCAGGGCGGCCCTGGGGACAGAAAGCAGACCTCCAGGGAGCATAACACACGTAGAAAGGGACACGTCCAGGCCACACTCGAGGAAAAAGGCAAACGGGACCACCAGGCCGCTGAGACACGGAAGAACCTCACCAGAGAGCAGGTTTGGGGGTTCACATTGGAATTCTGTGCTCAGCCTCATCTGGCCTCGCAGACCCCGTGTCCGAGCAGAGTTAAGCTTAGTCATTTCCTGCGCCAGCCTCTCAAGTTAGGCCACACTGACTGCCTGCGTCCCGGGTCACCGCTTAGCTCCTCCGCCTCCCTGACTTCCTTATTTGCCCAGGTTTGACCAAGAAAGGCCAAGTGGTGCCATCACAGTCTACAGGAGGGTGACCCACCCCCTCTCATGTCCACTAAAGAGCAATGTCACAGCGAGACGCAGCCCCACCAGGTCATCTTACTTCACACTCAGTGAAGGGTCCTCACTCAGGCATCCTCCCAGGAGCCAGGGAGGGGAGAACACGTTCGCACAGGAGCCACCAACGGGCACATACAAGGACACGTGGGTCCGGCCATCGCAGCGGAGTCACTTACCTAGAAGGAGAGAACAGAAAAGTCTCATTAGTTGAGTCAGCGCCGTTCAGCACCCTCATGAGTGTGAAGACTAGTTACAGCAGCGCTGGTTACAATAACCAGCAGGCCAACACCCTCGTGAGCGCCAGGGACTAGTGACAGCAGCGCTGGTTACAGTAACCAGCAGGCCAGCACCCTCGTGAGTGTGAAGACTAGTTACAGCAGCGCTGGTTACAATAACCAGCAGGCCAGCACCCTCGTGAGCGCCAGGGACTAGTGACAGCAGCGCTGGTCATAATAACCACATGCCAGTGCCCTCACTAGTGCAGGGGACCAGGGACAGTGGCGCTAGTTATAATAACCCGCACGTCAGCGCCCTTGCCAGCGCCCTCAGGAGTGGTAGGCACTAGTGACAGTGGTGCTAGTTGTAATAACCAGCATGCCAGAGCCCTTGCAAGCCCTGGGCACTAGTGACCGTAGCACTGGTTATAATAACTGGCCTCTCAGGCTTGCAGAGCTCATCATATTTGGCAGAACATGCACCCCCTGTGTAGTCTTGAGCCACACCACAGCTCTGATGGGCAGCTGGGGTTAGCATCCTGAGACACATGCGTACCAGGTTTAGAGATTCGGCAGGGCTAGAGGAGCTGGGCCAACCACCAGCCAGATCCCTCAGCTGCTCTCCAAATGCACCACACGTCTAATAACATTATTCCCACCTGCATAATAAATAGCCACGAGGTAGCCAGGTAAACGCCACTGACTTCTGGCCTTTCCTAAGGAGGCCATAACTCCAGGTCTCAGTCCCTGGGGCTCTCCTTCTCCCTCAGCTTCTGATGGCTTTTTGCACAGATAACTGTGCAGGGATAACTGCCCTGGCTCCATCTTCCTGAGCCGCAGGCTGCAAGGAGTGACTGGCATTGAAACTATGACTCTCCAAGCACCAGATGAGGGGACTAGAGATGGCAGTGCCACCTCCCCAGCAGGGTCCATCACAGCTCAGTGTGGGGGCAGGGGTGGCTTGCTTGGGGCTCTCCAGAAACGCAATTCTGGCCTTGTGCGGAGAAGACCCGGGGAGTCATGAACGATCAATAGGGGAAGAACATTCTTCATCCCCGACCCTGTGCCAGGGCCACTCCCAGAGGCCACCTGCTGTAGACACAGGGATGGCACCTCCAGGAGAGACAGGCTTACCCCCTGCTGCAAAGAGGCCTCCATGTCCTGGAATTTAAAAATAGGGAATTTGCATTTCCTGTTTCTACACCAAGACAGCTCCCACGAGGGTCTGAGGGTCCCTGTGCAAACTCAGCCCAGAGGCTCATTCAGATCCGGCAGGGGGCTGGGGAAGTACTGGGAAGGCCGACACTGCCGAGAGTGGGATGTGTAAAGACGGTCAGCTCTGTGGATGTGCCCAGTGCTACCCAGGCCACCCACCCTGTCGTAGCAGTGTCTCTGACTCGGCCATGAGAGCCTTGCCAGGTCCTTTCCGCTCCTTATCTGAGGGGAAGAGCACACACCGCACACACACAGGCGTCTTTTTCCTTCTGTCATTTCCCACCTCGACAAGTATGTGTGGCTACTTGAGTCCCTTTGAGTGGTGGCCAGAGAGAGAACCTGCACGTGGCCCAGCAGAGCCCGAGGCCAGGCAAAGCCCATGTCCTGGCATCCTTGCAGTTCTGCAGGGAGGTGACTGCCCGGGCACTGAAGGCCATCACGAAACTCAGAATATGAGTTCTAATGGCCTAGTGGCCGACTCCGTGGCACTGAGATGCGCTTGCATCCTGAGGGCTCCGCATGGTCCCTGCACAGGCCATCCCCGCACAGAAGCAGACAGAAGCACCACATGCTGGGCAGGGGACAAGGTCGGGGCGCAGCATCCCCAGACACCAGGGTCAGGTTCCAGGTGAGCTGGGGCAGCCCTGGTCAGGGGTTCATTTGCGGACAACACTGACTGGGAGGCAGGTGTGTGGTGGGGGAGGGTCTGTAAGGGCAAACCCAGCCCTGTGCTTGTATTATGCCGCTGGTGTGGTGGGGACGGCATCCACTGCTCCTTATACTCTTCTGCCCGAACAGCTTCCAGGCCTGGGAAGAGCCTGGGAGCAGCAGCACCCAGACCTCCCCTTCCTCCCCTTCCCTGTCCCCGGCTCGCTGAGCCAACTCTCTGAGTCTCCTTCCGTCTCTTCCATGGCCATTGCTGCCTGAGAACCTGGGCCAGCTGTGGCTTCTTCCTGGGTCCCAGGCTCCCCCAGCCTATGGTGCACCAGTCAGCCCAGACGTTTGGTGGCCAGCCAGGACAGGGAGGTGGTGTCCTGGTGTCCTCCATTCCTAGACTTTCTCCCATGCCATCTCATCGAGACCCTCACTGCGTCTGTACTGAACGAAAGGGCACGTGTGACAGGCTGTCCTCGGGCCAGTGAGCTTGGGGGCCATACCTCTCCTGCCAAAGCCCAAGGGTCAATAGTAAGACTTGAGCAAAACAACTAAAACTGGCTGCTGTCTGTTTCTGGTCCTTGCTGCTAAATGAGTGGCACTTGGTCCTACAGGACAGAGGGTGATTTGCTCAGACAGTGGTTCTGTGCCCCCTGCCGTGAGTATCCCCCCCAGGGCTCAAAGATCCCCAAAATGTGAGCTCAGCACATTGCTCCCACCGTTTGTGGCTGGGTCTATTCAAGCCTCAGCTTCCCCAGTGAAGGGTGTCACGCCGGGCAGGCAGCCCGTGTCCAAGGCAAGTGGTTTTGGCAGGTTAATCACATCAGACCAGCACAGTCTACAGCACAGGCTGCAGCAAGTCAGCCAGAGAAACAGATAAAGAACCCGCAAAACGGAACGACGCCAGTTTCCAATAAATTCTTTTCTCCCCTGTGCTTTGTTACCTCAAATTGATGCCTTTGACTAGATGTCTCTTGGAAAAATTCTTAACTGCTATGTAATAAAATCTATTAGGGAATAATTCAAGCTCTCCCACATATAGATTTTCGTAGATACAGAATGTTTTAGGAGAATTATTCTCTCACACATATTTTATTAAAAAGCCTGGTGTTAAACATTGTTCTTCTTAAAACAAAATTACTACCTGTGAGGGAAAGAGCTGTTTTTGAAAGAAAAGAGGAAAGAAAACCCTCCCCCTCGAGCCCCTCAGTATTTCATTATGAGTTGTTTGTTAAGTCCTGAAAGGATGACGGATAACAATGCATTTGTTAAATGAAAAGCTTCACATGTAAAGATTCATTTGTGGGTTCCTTTCAGAGCAGTGTATGATTTTCCACATCTACTTGGGGTTTGTAGATTGTAGCGATTTCTGCGCAGCATGGGAGAGCAGGGGTGGAGATTTTATCAAGTTTGAAGAAAGGAGGAAGATGGGGCAACATTTTATACAGAACTTTTCTGAACTGGGCGAGTGAACGGAAGCCATGATTTTTAAAACAGTCAGAACCTGGGACTTACCCCCAGCACTGTGTACAGTACTAGTGGGGGATGGCGCCCACCGGGCTTGGCTCCCGTGATCGGCCCCAGCCCTCCCGGCTCCCGGAACTGAGCTGTGTGTAATGAACCATGATCAGATGCCCGTCTTCTTCCCACCTTTCTCCTCCTGCAGGCAATTTAGCTGCAAACTGTCACAGCAGCACAGGCCTGGAGATTCTCACTTCACTGATTTTTTAGGGCTTGTTTCAGGGAGAGGTTTTGGGGGAGCCTTTGAGGCTTACGAGACCACAGGGCAGGATCTCGGGATATCCTGGTGCCTCACAGCCCCTTGCAGGGGGCCAGTGCCATCCCCTAGAATGGGCAGAGGCAGCATGGAGAGGAATACAGATGACCTGTCTATTTTTGGAGGGGGATCACCCCAAGTGTTGGGAATGAAGTTCATCATGACTGATCTGAGCCATCACCCAAGGAGACCTGAGAGGACATGGGGACAGAGATGGGGCTGGAGGGAGCACAGGGCACCACAGCAGGCTCTGTGAGAAGCACCCTCTGTGTGGCGGCTGAGTCCCTGGGGACCTGCCTGGCCAGGGAGGCCATATGACTACCTGTGGTTTCATCTCACCAGTGGCCGCTGCCATGACAAGGGAGAAGGGGCAGAGCAGGGCATGGGTGGAGCAGGGCACGGGTGGAGCAGGGCATGGGCTGACCTTGGGGTGAACTCCTGGCTCTGGCCCAGGAGACCCTCCCTTGAGCCGTGGTTACCCCTAGACAAGGTCCCTGCCCGCCTCCCTGCCCTGCACACACGGGTTCCGTGCTCTTCTGTGGGACAGATGTGAACTCCAAGGTCACCAAGCTCTGGGCAGGGGCTGAGTCTGCCTTGGGACGTGCCTTGGGGGACCGGCCCACAGCATCCCAGCTGCTCAGCACACAGTGTAAAGATGCCAAAGACCTCAGGAGAGTCACCTTTACAGTTACCACTTGTCGAAGTGATACTGCTGCGTGTATAATAGATTAGAGAAAAGACCCTATTACAATTAATTTCCTCTGTTTCTTCTCACTTTTTTTACGTGGCCACAAAATTTTCCATCACACGGGTGGCAGTTCCTCCCCTGGTGGCCTTGGCTGTCCCTCCAGAACTTGCCTGGCTGCCAGGGCTTAGCCCTGTGGGTGGGGAGGGACCAGCCCAGTTCCGGCTTTGTGCTGCGCCATCACAGGTCTCTGTGTTAAACAATCTCAACCTGGTTGTGCACCCCCCCCCCAAGGAACGGTGCAGAGCGTAACAGAGCAAAGGCATCACCCAGCCAGCGACCCGGTGGCAGGGCATGGCCGCGGGTGCAGACAGCCTCTCCTCAGTGCCCAGGGGAGGGGAACTGATGATGAGAAGCTTCCCAACAGAGATCTGGGGACCCTGTTTCTGTGTCACGGAGATGCCCCCGAGTGAATCCCAGAATGACACCTTAAGGTGTAAAATGACGGAATGAGTTATTTTTATAAACCGATGAATGGATTTAAAAAAATAACTTGACTGGTAGAGAACAGCCAAACAAACCGACTTCCAGGCTCTGCACAATTTAAATGTAATAAAGCTCCCAGCCACGCCCATGAGGCTGGTCTGAGGACGCGTGTGAACAGCTGGACACCTGCACATTCCTACCATCTGTTGGGGAGGAGCTGAGGACAGGGACCAGCCAGCCAGGCCACGGTCTCAATAACACTGTCAGCTATTTCCAGCCTTAGAACTTGGTAAACTGAGGAGCAGGGCATGGAATATGCACAGACCAGAGCCCAGCTCCTGCCTGCCTCCCTCCCTGTCTTTCTCTTTCCCTCTCTCACTCTCTCCCCTTCTCTTTCTCCCTCTCTTACAGTCCCCTCCCTGCCATTGCCACGGACCCCTCCCCGCCACCTCCCCTCTCTCCCTCAGTCTCTTTCCCTTCCTCCTCCTGTCTCTCTCTGTCTCCCTCCCCTGTCTTGTCTGGCCCCCTCTCTCTGTTCCCTCCCGTCTCTCCCCCTCTCTGTTCTGCCCTGTCTCCCTCCCTTTCTATTCCCCCCTCTGTCTCCCCCTCTCCCTCCCTCCCTCTCTCTGTCTCTCTCTCCCCCCTCACTCAGCCCTCTCCCTGCCAGTTAGGCCCCATGACACTCTTTACAGAGTACATACTTCTTGTACTTTAGAACTTATCCTGCAATTTAAAATAAATCAGCCCAGTACAATTCCACCACAAGTATAACTCACTCGTATGGCAACAGCCCTGAAGTGATCACCACTGCGGGAAGCCTTTTAGCCAGAGCTACTTAGAAGGATCATTCCACAGGGGACTCCTGTGACCTCTGAGCATTTGTTTATAGAGGCACCGAACAAACGAGTTAATTTGGAACGATCTTTTGAAAATTAGAAATGGCTCTGTTCCATTAAAAAGGTATGAAGCTCTGAAGCTCTGTGACAGCGGCTGGTCACATTCACACCACTCTGCTCTGGGCTGTGCTCCGTGGAGAAGGGGTCAGAACAGGGGACAGGCCAGGCACTGGAGCAGGGCCACCCTCAGAGAGGCCGAAGCTGCCTCGGGGCTGAGTGCAGATGGGCCACCACTCAGCCCCGGCACTGGGGGGCCTGTCTTTGCCTAACCAACACACCCTCCTGTCCACGCAGAATTGTGGATAGAACTGAACAGACACTGTGCAGACTCGGTGTGAGCACACGGCTCTGGCTCAGGGCTTCCCCCCGGGAACAGGTGGGGACTCCACACCAGATGGTTGCTCAGGACCGGACCCTGCCCCTCTGAGTGGTACTTCAGTCGCAAAGCAGATTGGCACATGGTGGGGCTGGCTGCTGGGAGGCCCAGATGTTGGGCTTTGCTGGTGGCTGTTTGAGTGTCCTGTTTCCAGTGAGGTTTCTGGCTGGGAAATGGAGGGGCTTGTACAAAGGCACCTGCCCTGTCAGCTCCAGTCTCACCTTCTTGTGCCCATCTGGGGATGGGTGGGGGAAAAGCAGAGGACCAGAAAGTCACCATGACTCCAGCTGCCGAAAGGGCAAGTTGACACACAACCCCCTTGTGGCTGTTTCCCTAAACTATGTCTTGCATTTATTCAGGGGCTGATGTTCACGGTGCTTGTCAGAAGGAATGGAGGCTCCCTTACGGTGGCCGAGTAAATAAATGCGGATGCAGAAGGTGAAGGCTGTGCTCCGAGCACTCAGCAGTGGTCAGCTGCTGCCAGCCTCCTTCCTCAGCCTCCTCCCTCAGCCTCCTCCCTCAGCCTTCCCTGCTGCAGAGCTGCAGCCCCTACCTCCTGGCTGAATGACACACACCTGTCTCTCCTCCCTGGGGCCTGCCTGAAGGATGTCCCTCATCAGGAGGGGTTTCCCACCACCCCACATTAAACCTCCCCATTACACTTTGCTTAGCTTCCTTTCCCCGGGGCACCTCGTGGTACGTTTGTGTGTGAAATTATTTGTGTGCTGTGTCCCCCTCCTCTTGGCTGAGTCCACATGAGGGAAGGGGTTCTCGTTCCCTGTGTCCTCAGCGCCTGGCTGCAGCATCTCACATAGAGCTTGGCCCACACTGGTCACCCTCAGAGCCCGGGCATACCCAAGACCTCACACTGTTCCTGGTAGGGTGGATGGGCTCAGCATGCGTCTGGTGATGGGATCCCGGGAAGAACAGGAGCCCTGGTGCGCTGGCCGGAGGCTTCTACAGGGGCATGTTTTTGATGAGTCCAGATTCAGCCCAAGATGGAAGCCCTGGAGAGTGGAGTAGGAAGAAGTTGGGCAGGATTCCCTGCCACCCTGTAATTAAAAAAGTAAACTGCATGCAATTCTCTACCAGGGAGATCTCTAGAAGCTCGTGCTGCCAACCAGATCCCACAGTGAGACGGCGGTGCTGACTTCAATTTTGAAGAACCCAACACATTTGCCAAAATCATCACAGCAGAATGCAGCGTGCCAGTTCATTTCACAAGACGCAGCTGCCACGGAGGGAATGGGACCCACCCTTCCTAGCAGGAGACTGGTCCGCCACACTCGTTCTCTCAGGCTGAATTCACAGGTGGGTCCCAGGAGAGAGCATCACTAATGCTGCCCTCGATCTCATCCAAACTGCTTGGAAAATCAATGAGATAAAGACCCCGTTTGGCTCCTGGAGGGGTGTGGGTGGTGCTCAGAAGCTGGCTCGGTGGGGTGCTGACATGAGGTTACATCCTGCCAGGGCTGCTGGGGAGGGCACACGACCTCTGGGTCCAGGTGTGTGGGGTCAAACGGCTCTTCCCATGCACGGCACGTCTGCTAATGTCCCATTGGCCAAAGCCCAGCTCTTGGAGGGAGGCTGGTTGGTGTCACACTGAGGGCTGTAGAGATGGAAGGAATTTTTCTAACTGTCTCCTCAGGCAATTAGTTCGAGGGTGAGGGAGACCGAAAGGATTCCTGGGTTCCTGGGTAGTTGGGGTAGATCAGGCCACACGCAGGTCACACGCGGCTGAGCTAACCTGGTAGGAGGGAGGCATGTCTGGGGTGCTGCTCCCTCAGGACAGCTGGATCCAGGGGCTGAAACTGTTGCCCGCCTTTAAGGAGGGCTCAAGTCTCTCTCTCCTCCCCTCTGCTCTGCCCCGCTCTGTCTTCGCTTCACCCCACCAGTCCTACTACCTGCTGGGCCCCCAGCAGCTCCAGAGGACGGAAGCCCCTTGCAGGCAGGTTGTGACATTGGCAGGTTGTCACATCAGCAGGATCAGTGTTGGGACTGTCCGGCAGCAGCGCCGTGTGGAGGCTGCAAGCACAGCTGCGTGTGCTCACCTGCTGGCCTCAAATCCTGGCTCTACCTTTCTCTGTCTGAGTGTGGCTCAGCCTTAGGCCTTGTTTCCTCATCTGTAAAATGGGTATGAAGTGCCTTGCAGAGTTTAGGAGGATTTGACCAGCCAACATGTATGAAGCACACAGGGCAGTGGCTAACAAAGGGCGTGTGCATTCCTGGTGGCTGCCACTGCCCTTGGTGTTACCTTGACAACGGAGGTCATGCTGACTGGCTGGCTGTGGGTCACTCGACTGTGCCTGGAGCATCTAAGCACATTGGGCAGAGGGTCAGCAGAAGGAGGGGAGGGGTGCAGGGGCCCAGGGGTAGAGACAAGTCCTGCCCACTCACCCTACTACAGACAGGACCTCGTGGGGCCCTGAGAGGGGCTACAGCTTTGGTATCCTTCCTGGCACCAGAACGCATGGAATAAAGCCTCTCTGATGACTGGGAACATTTGCCAGGAAGATCTGTGCCATTAAAATGGACCAATTATTTTCTTGAGAATTTCCTCATGAATAAAGGACGTGCAAAGTGGGGCCAGACACATCCAAATATTTTAGGAAATGTTTCTGTGAGCGCATTTTCAGCACCAGCCCATTGCCAGATCTCTGATAACACCTGGCATTTTTAAGGCCCTCCAGAATCATTCATCTGTTAATCTGCATTTTGCAGAAAATGTGGCAGGCACAGAGAATTTCAGCAACTTGGATAAGTGGGAGCAGCAGGCCAGGCGGGAAGCAGATTTCCAGTCTGGGCTCTCAGCAGCAACCGGGCACGATTTCCTAAAACACAAAGCTGCAGACCTTTCTGCTAAGCATCAGCTGGATGTGAGGAAAAGAGACACGGATTCATCACGGATGGGAAACAGAGAGTCATCGACGTGTATGGAAATGAAAAATATGTCGCAGAGGAACATTTTATAAGAAAAATTTATGAGCATTTTTACTGCCCTTGAAAACCATTTGCTGAAGCAGTTCCTGAAAAGTAAAAAAATCCTATGCGTGGATGTCCTTCATATACATAGAAACGCACACATTCCGCTGTTCTCTTATAGACACAGAAATGGGAGGGAAGCTCTGACCCCTCACACTGTGAGCTCGGTTCTGCCCACATGGTGCTCAGCGCACATCGCAGCCTGGATGGTGCTTCCTACAGGAATATGCCACAGACATTTTTACTGTATGTTTCTAGAACAAATGGCTAAGAAGAACATGATCGCAAACTTACCTACAAGGTGCACAGATGATGTGTGGCTTAGAACGGATGTGCCCCTTCTAGACGTGAGACAGAAACAGAGCCTGGGCCACAGGGCAGCGATGCAGTCATTCTGCCACAGTGAGGTTCTATTTGTGGCGGCCCTTGGTGGCTTTCTGAACATTTCTACAGGAATGCATGGACCAGGGTTTCTCAAACTCAACTCTCTCCCTTGATATTTTGGACCAGATGATTCTTTGTTGTTGGGAGGCCTTCCTGAGTGTGGTGGAATGTTTGACCACATCCTTGGCCTCTACCCTCAGGTTCTGTTACCATGTCACCCCCTGCCCTGGCTCTGACAGTTCAAATGTCTCCAGACTGTGCCAAATGTTCCCTGGGGGTCAAAAGTGCAGGTGAGAACAAGGGGTGTAGAAGAGGAGACAGGCTTTGCAATCAAGAGGCTTGAGTCTAGACCAAGAGTGGCCACTGCCTGGCTGGGAGGTCTCTGGCTAAGTCACCAGACGGGGTGCACACCAGTCTGTTCACATGCAGGACAGAAAGAAGAACACTCCCAGCCTCTCCGGGAAGCTGTCTGAGAATTCTGGAATAATCAGTGTGAACACACGCAGAATGGACACGGCACCGAGTCATAGCGTTGTCCTGTGGACTCAAGTGTGGACAATGTGTGCAGACCAGCAAAGAAGGGGTACGGCCTCCTTAGATTGAGACAAACTGGATCACAGGTCTGGGCTTACAACCTCTTGGGTGGAGCAGGAATGTGAGCCAGGCTGCTGGGTGCACACCTGCTCACGCCTTCCGTGGTCACGACCTGGCTCTTGTAGAGTGTGCTCAGCGAGGCACCCTACAGCCCCTGCACCCCACGCCTTCCCCACTGCTTACTTCACCCCTGCCAGTCAGGGGATATTGACCGGGTGACTCAGGAGGAGGAGCTGCCTCCACAGAAGTCGGACGGCATCAGCGCTGGACCAAAGACGGCTCCAGCCCTGCCCGATCCTGTCGGGCCCCTCAGTATCCAGCTCTGGCCCAGTTCCACGACTGCCCGGAACAAGGGTCAGGAATATTTACAGGCCTGCATATGTGTCCACACCCGCCTGAGTGCATTCACAGCATCTGGCCTCACATAAAAAATGCCAGGCCGTCAAAGAAACAGGAAAATGTGACCCATATTGAGAAGAAAAAGCAATCAATAAAAAATACTGGAATGACAGAATTAGTAGACAAGGACATTAAAAAATTACTGTCACTATATTTCACGTCTGTTCAAGAAGGCACTGGAAAGTGGGATTGAGACATAAACATGTTCCAGGTCAAACTTTTTCTTTTTTGTCTTCTTTTTGGGTTAGTTTTTGGTAAAAGGCAGGGTCTTGCTGTTGCCCAGGCTGGAGTGCAATGGAGCGATCACAGCTCACTGCAGCCTCCAACTCCTGTGCTCAAGGGCTCCTCCTGCCTCAGCCTCCTGGGAGCTGGGACTACAGGTGCTCACCACCACACTGGCTAATTTTTTTTGGGGGGGGGTTAGAGATGGGGGTCTTGCTAAGTTTCCAGGCTGGTCTTGAATTCCTAACCTCAAGCAACTTTCCTGCCTTGGCCTCCCAAAAAGTTGGGATAAGCTTCCTGGACCTTTGGATCTATAGTTTTTGTAAATTTGGGGGATTCTCCCAAAGATCCACTCTGTGTGGGGGGCAGGGGTTGGAGGGCGCCTCCCTGAGCACACTCTATGCGGAGCCTGGTTGTCTGGATCTGGGGGGGCCACGCCCCTTCTTTGCTGGTCCGTGCATCGCCCAGTCCTCCCAAAGATCTCTCCACAGTGGTGAGAGCCTCTGTGCCCAGCCCAGATTTTGCAGATGGAAACTGTAACATCCAAAATGAAAAGTACACTGAATGGAGTTAACAGCAGAAGGAAAACAACCCAACTTGAAGATGCAACAAGGGAACGTGTTTAGAATGAAATCCCCAAAGACAGAAGTATTCCCAAAAAGATAAAAGAGAACTAAAAAAGAACAAGGAGTCAGTCTGCTGTGGGTGATTTTGAGCCCTCCAGGGAAGTCTGAGAAGGGAATGAAAGTTGTTGAATAAATAATGGTTGCAATTTTCCAAATTTACAAAAACTATGAATCCAAAGGTCTGGGAAGCTCAACAAACCCCAAGCAAGCAAACGAAATATGCAGAAAGCTGGTTGGAGACAGCTTGTGATCAAGATGCTAAGGCCGTGGTGAAGAGAAAGTCTTATAGGCAGCGGCGGGGGGAGGCTCGCGTCCAGGAGAACACAGCAGAGAGTGATGACAGATTCCATCAGACGAGGCAGGAGCCCGAAGGCTGTGTATCAGCACACAGAAATACATCCTTGCTGTGTGCTCGTATTTCTAAAGCACGCACAGAAACCAAACAAACCACCTCCCTTCAACCTAAAATTCTGGATCCAGCCAAAAAATCTTTCAAAAATGGCAAACTAAAGTCTTTCTCAGAAGATAAAAGTTGGTAAGAATTCTCGGCCAGCAGACCTGCACCCCGAGGAAGACTCAGGGAGCACCCCAGGAGGGGACAACGCCAGCCAATGGTCATCTGCATCTGCACCGAGGAGTGACAGCACCAGGAATGCTGAACACGGAGGACTGTGCTCTTAAATTCTCATCTCTATAAAAATGGAAAATGCAACATAGTTCATCTCCATGTGCAATTTCCACAACACAGTGATTTCTTGCTTTTACGTCTGCAACACTGTGGGCTTGGGACAGCAATGCATATTCATCTTATGTCCATCTCAGCAGGACAGGCGGTGTCCAGCACACAGCCGGCGCTCAGCGAGTGCCTGACAAGGCGCGAGTGGGCGTCATGCTCACATTCTGCTGGACGCTGATGCACACACATGTGACATGGGACACATACGTGCACATCACTCAGCACAGAGCAATCAGACTTTACCCTTATTACTAACCATGTGAGATGGGATCTTCTGGTTTATGTTCAAATTTAGGTCACAGAGACCTAAATTTCAGCAGAGACCCCATCCCTCCCACCCCCCAGGTCAGCTGACATCTTCAGAGCAGGTGCCTCTTTGGAAGCAGTTAAGAGGATAAACTCCCATCCCTGCTGGACACAGGGCTCCTGGCGCCAGCTGGGTCTCCTGGATTTTCCTGTCCTGGCAGATACCATGCTCCCCGGCCTCTTCCTCCCTTCCCACACGTCCATGCTCACGGCCCGGCAGGGCCCTCTGGGCGAGTCCTGCCTTTGTTGTCTGGGGTGGCATTTTCACAACTCCCAATTTAGAGGCGTATTTTTGTGCTCCGTGCAGCTCTGATCCCTGCCAGCAGACTGGAGGAAATGTCACTCCTCGTGTAATTACAGACGGCCTCAGAGTCCCGTCTTACAGAAGTTATATTTGCATCTTGTAAACTATGTTGGTGTTTTATTTTCAACAAAGAAATAGTGACGTCCATGTATAAGACAGAGAGAAAAGAGTGGCTTCTGAGCTCCCAAACCTCCTGCAGAAAGCCTGGTTACATCCGCCCAGCGTAGGGTGGGCAGCTGTTCACACGGGGTCATTCTCCCCCGGGGCAGACACACAGCCTTCTTTATGACCCATGGGCTGAACGGGGGTGAACTGCTCAGGACGGGTTACTGCTGTGTCCCACGTCCCCTCAGAGTTGTCTGGGTGAGCAGTTAGTTCACCGTGTGTGACCTGTGGGACACACAGGTGCTACTGGGCAGCCACCCAGAGCTCAAAAAAAGACAACAGCCACACCAACCACGTCTAAGGTTTGAAAAGGCCAGGTTCAAAAACAAGGCCAGTTTAGAAACATGCTAACCTTGGAATTTTGCTGTTATCTGAGAACCTTCTTCTGAAGGAATGGAATATAGTCATGTCCGAACACAGCCTCCAGGCTGGGCCCCTCCAAGGCGCCTATGGTGCTGTCCAGTGGAACTTTCTGGCACAACAGGGTATCTGGGTCTGCCCTATGCAGGACAGGGGCCACATGCCATGCTCTGGAACTATGGCTGATGAGGTGAAACTGACTTCATTGTACTTCAAGTCTGAATGGCTGGAGGTGGCTGGGCTCATGCTGGGGAGTGCACATCTGGGGGTCCCGTGAGAGGGGGTGGGAGGGGCAGGAGCTGAGCTGCAAGGGATGGGTTTTCACACCTGGATGCTTCCTAGCCCTGAGCACCTGTGCACCCAGTGTGGACCTTTTCCCACTGTGCCCCAGCCTCAGGCCTCTGGAAAGCATAGGCCTTTTCTTGCCCACAAGTGACCAGACTGGACTCTGCTCATCCTCCAGCTGCCCACACCCTCTTTCCACCTTCCTCTGCTCCTCCACGTGAGTCGAACTCCCTGCAGTATCTTTGTGTCTCTCTGGCCACTGCAGGCCGCCTGAGACGCTGGGCTCTGTTTTTCCAGATGAAGGAGAAGACTGCCTGCCTTTGTCAGCTCTGGCTGTCCTCTTATCCCTCCTGGGCCTCTGGCTGTCCTCTTATCCCTCCTGGGCCTCTGGCTGTCCTCTCATCCTTCCTGGGTTCTCAGGTCTTCCAATACCTGAATCCAGATACTGCAGTAAAATCCTTCCACAGAAGTGCCAGGTGTGACCCTGTTCTCCTGATTGGACTCAGACCCATGACCCCACCTCAGTGGCCCTGTTCCTGGGTCACACACACAGGTCACATTCAGAAACAATATTTTGTTTGAAAGAAGCTTCCGACAATGAGCACAGCAGTTTGAAAGTCACTGGCCAGTGACACCGAGCCTCATACTTGGCTGTGGAGCTTTGTGGTGCCCAGAGGCCTGAAAGGGTGTGTGGAGAGGACCTGGGGCCCATGGGCAGCTGGGACACCCACTCACCGCCCTGTCTGGGGGCTGAGGACTGTCTCCTTCCAAGTGTCACTTCCCTCCAGTATAAAGTAGGGACAGGAGAACCTACCCACAGGCTCGTGAGGACTAAATTCACACATACAGATATAAATATGTCTGCATGTGTCACCTCTGTGTTCAGAACACACACACACACGTGCACGCACACACAGAGGCTTCCCATCAGCCTGGAGGGCCGGGGCTGTCCAGTCAATGTTGCCTTTGACGTCCATCTCCCCAGGGACTGGACCTGGTCATGTCTCCCCACTTTCTGGAAGCTTATTTCACAGCCTAATGCAGAACTGAAATCATGAGAACATTTGTGGGATAATAACTCAAAACACTAACAAAATACAAAACTTGCATCGGTGAGGAATCGAGCGTGACGACCGTGTGGCCGATCTCTATTAACATCCCCCCAAGTAAGAACCAGCCGGGCCCCGCTGGCCAGTGCTCAGCCCACGTTCAGGTGCTTCCCTGTGACTGTCACAATCATTCCTCTCCTTCACTGCTCTACTGGGGACCATGTGCAGCTTTCTCCCCGTGTACCAAAGGCTCACTCTGGCCTGGAACATGTTGAGATCCTGTGGCTAATTCTGGCTTTACCTGGAATTCTGCCTTTGGCTGTGGTGTTCGCACACAGATGCAGAACCATATTGCCAGGGAAGATTTCTTTTAAAATCAGTCTAACAAAACACATGGCAAATTTATCTCACAAGCGGAGTCCATTTGAAGTCTGTGCTGCAGTCGCCATTCAGAGGTGTTCACAGACAGCTATGGAGGCTGGGGAAGGCGCCGCAAGGCCTGAAGCTCAGTCCCACAGTCTCGGAGCCCATGGTTGTGGGGTGGGGAGGATGGGGGGAGGCAAATTCCACAGAGAAGGGCGGCGAGGAGGATGGATCCGGGTCTGGGCATCTGCAGGAGGCTGGGGGAAGTGGGGGCTTCTGTGGGAGGCTGGGGGAAGTGGGGGCTTCTGTGGGAGGCTGGGGGAAGTGGGGGCTTCTGCAGGAGGTTGGGGGAAGTGGAGGCTTCTGAACGCCATTCCTGAGGTTTGGCTGAATTTTCTCTCCAGATACAAAGTAGACATTTACACTATGTTTTTATTAGTGAATTTTAACACCGAGCTCAAAGTAATCGTTGGGGGCAGTTGTAACACACACTCCCCCTCTTGCGCAGTGAGCTCTGTGGCTAATTTATATAATGCAGTCTTCTCAAATAAAGCACATTATTAATTACGTGGGGGTTACGGCAGTCGAAAGGCACCACAAATCAAAACCAAATGGAAAGACACTGCTGTCGCTTTATCTGCTTTGGGCTTTTAATATTTTCAGAGATACGGAGAATAAATTACATCAGGAAGCAGGTTTCTAAAACTGCAATGAAAACCCTAAGTTTACAGCTAAACCCTGCAGCTTGTACTTCTGATACAATGTTCTGAAATGCTCTGCGATGCTATAAAATCTCACCCACAGCAGAAACGGCAGACGGCTCGCGAGTGTTCGCTGCTGGCATCTGCCGCAGCAGGAATTTTCTTAATAGGACATATAAAAATGCCCTTGGCAGTATCCAAAATGGAAAAAGGAAAAAAGAAAACAAAAGGATATTTTTAAAATGTTGAAAGCAATCATAATTATTCTTTAAAGAGAGGATTTGATGGCTTAACCCAAGTCACCAGGGCATAATGATTACAAAGCTCATCACTCTTCCCATGCCAGGGCGAGTGGGGCCGTCTTAATAATCTAAAAAGCAGTGCGGCATCTCTCCCGACCTGAGCGAATCAATGATATCACTACCCCGCGGGGATGGCCTTTCTGTGTGTCAAGGAACACCGGCAATAACGTACTATCCCGTTACAAAGGAACGTCTCACCACATGGATGTTTGCTAAAGTCCAGAAAGTGCAGGAAGTTTAAAACTCACCCTCTGTGGCTATTAACAGAATAGCCTGGATCTTTATGGCAAACCAGAGTGATCCCAGCTTCCGTGGTGCTTCTTTACAACAGAACCAGAAAGAACCACCGTAAAAATACTGCAAAGTGGGCGAGAAAGCAGAGGCTAGGACCATCCCCAGAAGACTGCTCTCTCTGCCCCGACGTGTTTGTGTGTGTGCACGTGTCTGCACGCATGTGAGCTCTCCTGTACTCATTGTCTTATTAAAGTCGCTTTAACAAAATCATACAGACACAGTGGACCTTCCCTGTGCATTTTATTCCTAGATCCCAGACCGAGAGCTATAAGCAATCTGCTAAGTGATGCAGGAATTCAACATTCTGCTTATGAGTTAAGTTACAGTGACTACTGGTGAAAATGCGAGCTCCTAAAATAGACGATTTGGAAATGAAGTCCCAGGTGGAGAAAATAACACACTAGTTGAGATCAAACAGGAGCACAGGACGCTCTCCACAGCAGAGGCCTGCGAGCCCTCAGCCCAGCCCTCCGAGGTGGGCCATAGCCACCCACAAGCCATAGTGGGTTCACCAGAGCCTGGGGTTAAATATACGCTTTGCCAGCCCTTTGTTAAACAGCCACTATTACAGTGAAATTAAACTGCACAAAACTGCAATCACGTTCTATTAAAACAAAGGTAATGAATACTCAAAATTTCTTACTCCTGATAATTTTACCACATTTTATTGTTATCTGTGCTACTGAGGTTATTTGCATCTATTATATCTTTAGGGCAGAGACATTATACGATGATGTGCTATTCTCACCCTTCCCAGCCCCACGTCTGAGGATGCAGAACCAGTAGCTTGAAAGAGACCCACAGATTTACACCCCGGGAATTGGCAGACGCCGACTCCTAAGTCAGCCCCTCCCTGATTCTACCCCACACCACTTGGCTGATCTTATTGGTGTCTTTTGGCCATAATAAACCATAACCATGAGTCTAACAGCTTCTAGAGAGTTCCGTGAGTCCTTCAGAGAACCACGAATCCAAGGATGGCTTGGGGAATCCCTGTAACTCTCTAGTCACCTGACTCTATTACACAAACCACACGTGTGGTGTACGGGACAGCGGCTTCTCTGCAGGAGAATCACAGATTCCACATGCAGGAGGCGGTTTCCTGCCCTTCCTGGGAGGCAGTGTGTGCTCACGGGTCATGGCATCCGTCCGTGGTGGCACAGACGGTGAGGGCATGGATAGGAGGGGGCAATCCCATGCCTCCCACCCAAGGCCACATTTCAGAGATGTGGTTGCAGAGTCCCCAACAAGTTGAGGGTATTGAGACTCCAGAGCTCTCACCGCAAGGTGTCAGGAAAAACCAAGGACCTCCAGGGCCTGGTACCAGGAGGCGTTTAGCAAAGTTACCTCTGTGAACGAAATTGTATGAGACATTCTTTGTTGAGGTTTATTTGTTCAATTTAGGCAAACTAGTCGTGGCTTTGAGAACCTGTAATAGGGGTGGCGCCTGTAGCTCAAGGAGTAGGGCACCAGCCCCACATGCCAGAGGTGGTGGGTTCAAACCTAGCCCCGGCAAAACACCACAAAAAAAAAAAAGAAAAGAAAAGAAAAAAAGAACCTGTAATAAAGAGCCACATGACCCTCGGCAGGGGCCTGTTTCCTCATCTATGAGACAGAGGGGACTTCAATCCCCTCATACGTTGTTTATAGGAACTAACTGAAATAAAGTTTGCAGTGGTTCCCTGGCAAGCCTGGGACACGGCAAAACACAGAATGGCAAATTTCCCTACAGCCAATGAGAATGGCAGGACTCGGGTGGGGAAAGCGCCAGGAGAGGGTGTTTCAAAGCAGAGCAGATGCTTCCAGCAGCTACTAAGACCTACTGGGAAAGGACTAATTGTTAACACATTGTCACCTTTACGAAGATGCTGTGATCTTTTACTTGTGAAACACGTTTTCCAGTCAAGGATGGAAATTCCGGGACTGCACTGAGCTGCCTGTCCTGCGTGTCTTCTTTTAATCGTGCAACACACTTTTTATTTGCTCTCACCTCCAGCGGCCTCACCCTTTTCTTTCCTTAGTCATATTGGGAGGAACTATTATCTATGAAGCCTGGGCTTGGAGTGGTCACTAATTTTCAGCAGAACTTTGGTAAAGATAATCCAGCTGTGCTCACATACAGTTGAACACCTGGAAAGAAATTTACACAAACATTTGAGTCAAGTCTGAAGTTGGGGCCTGTATAGCCCTAAGCAGGTTCGTTGTAAATACCTGGCTACTCCTGCCCAGGGTCAGTCAGATCTCGTGGTGTGAGGGCCGCCACCCAGAGGCAGGAGTGGAAACTCACATCTCTGCTGGTGGGTGTTGAGCCAGATTTTGACGCACACTCAGAATTAAGTACGAACCCAAAAGAAGCTCTAACCACAGCCCTGCTGTCCCAAACAAGACGCCCTCTTCATCGTGAGCCCGGGCTTGCAAAATAAGTTGGAAACTGACCTACAGCAAACACAAGAAACCCCAAAATTATTCCTGCAAAAAAGTCCTATTTGGACGGCACCTGTGGCTCAAAGGAATAGGGCACTGGCCCCATATACTGGAGGCGGAGTCCTATTTTAGGCCCTAAAACAAAACAACACCAGACTTGAGAATCTGAAGGCTTTTTTCGGGGTGTGTGTATGTGTGTTTGTTGTTTGTTTTTGGTTTACGGTGTCTAACAATTCCCTGGGGTGAGAACTGAACGTAACCTTTAGAAGCATGAAACTTGCTCACAAACAAAAATCAAGTCCAAAATTACACTCAGGGAAGTGGGGCTGTCTGACTTCTTCCCTGACAATAGCTCCACGTCCACCCAGACGCATTCAGCTCTGAGTAACATCAATTCATCCCCATGATGTACAGAGAGCGGTGAGGCACCACCCGCCAGGCAGAGCCTTGCCACGCCAAGGATCATCATTTTTAAGATAATAAAAAGACGACGTCATTATCATGGGTAAGTGCATTTGCTAGGAAGCGCCTCCCATGGGAGAGGACGGCAGAACAGGGGGCGCAAAACGAACAAACACCCCCCCCCACCCCGCCGCCCCGGTCAGATTCCTGCTTCTGCCTCCCTTCCTATCAGGCCTCCCTAAAAAGTTTTTTTTTGCAGTTTTCGGCCAGGGCTGGGTTTGAACCCCCTGCCTCTGGCATATGGGGCCGACACCTTACTCCTTTGAGCCACAGGCGCTGCCCAGTTTTTTTTTTTTTTAATGCATAATTCCAACAAAAACCCCATTCTCGGATGCTAAAAATTGGAAAGCAGCAGGTTAGCTATTCTGAGATCATCAAAATGCAGACTCTCCAGCAAATCTCCTGATCTCTTCCTGTTTCCCAAGGGACAGAAAAGTACCTGGTGTGACGCCCTCGGTGCCAGATCACAGTCCCCGCGGATGGTCACCCGGGATGTTCAAACGCATCTTTTAAATGTGAAACATGTAGAACTCACGCACACCTTCCCAGGCCGGTGGCTCTTTCAGGGCCTGCCTAATAAAGGACCCAGAACTGACATTTTCAGACTTTTAGCTTATTAAACAGGGGACATGCAAAATGCATGACCTGGACCATTCTGCTCGCTGGGCTCTCAGTCTGGAAGCTGCCTTCTTTGTTCTCAGTGAAAATTAGTTTGGTGACAGCTCCAAACCCACAGTGCATGACAGCCCGTCCCTCCACCGCCCTGCAGATGCTGGCAGGAGAGCCACTCCCGCACAGGAGGGGACGTGGGCAGCTCACCCCGAGGACTGCAGATACTTCCAGATCAGTTATTGGACTGCTAATAACGCCGAATCCAAAAGACCCCGTGGTCCAGCTGGCTGCTCTGTCCTCAACTCCAGGGTCCAGGGAGAACATTTGCGTCCAAAATTGCCCAAATCAATTAACCTTCACTAGTGTTATTCACCAGGCAGGGACAGAACGCTGTAAGCAGAGACAGAATGACACTTGGCCGGTCCTCAGGCGGGGCCTGGGGGCAGGGGGAGGACAGAGGAGGACGTTCTGATCCACGGCCTGACACTGGCCCCTCGTTTCTCCACTGAATTACAGGAGCTGCGTTAACCTCTCATCTGCCACCGGCAGAGCATAGTCCAGAACACACTTCAAACATGCTTTATATTCGGTCTTCATTCCAAATGCAGATCAGTAGGATCCTATCCATGGTAATTACACTGGGAAACCAACCTACTGGGATTTAAAAAAATGTAACTAGTATTCACTTAATGCCCTCCTTGTTGCCGGACCAAGGAATCCGTCCGCCTGTCCCCCAAGCCAATCACCTGAGAAGCGGACAATGGAGCAACAGCAAACGGAAAGAGAGAGATCCCGAGAGGAGAGCGGTGAGGAACGGAAAGAGAGAGATCCTGAGAGGAGAGTGGTGAGGACGTCTCCCCAGAGAACTGCTCTGCCCTCCCGCTTCCCCTGGTTGCTTTTTATTCTCACAGTGAAAATAAACATCAACAATGTTACTCCTCGCCATACTCCAGCACAAACAGATTCCTGCTCACAGGTTACAAAGTTACACAATATCTTCCTGTCTTAAAGTGGTTCTATCTTCAAAGCATCTTGCTCTAGACTAAATTCATAGCCAACACTTCCCTGGGTGCACAGAGTGCAGTTCCCCACTTATCTACGGCAGCAGCCTTGGGAATGAACAGACAATGTCCAGATGTCGGCACGTGGGCTCATCCGGGCTGTTAGGGCCTGACCAGCAGTGCCTGGCAGGACATGGCCGCTCAGGAACCGGCCGCTCGAGACCCTCCCCCTCTGCCGGCAGCCAGGCTTGGCCCAGGCCCCAGCATCATCCTCCCAGCTCTAATCACGGCCCCTGGTATACCAAATTTCCTAGGAAGTGATATATTCTCAACCAAGAGGCTTATAAAAGAAAAAGCCCCCTAACCCCACTACTTTGAAGGTATCTTAACCATAGGCTCATGGACAGTGATGGCATCAGTATGGAAAGTGACCTATAAGGACAGGGCCGTCTTCCCAGAGCTGACCTCCAGAAAGACCAAGTACCAAAGAAAGACCAAAACCCCTCTGGCCTCTTTTTTTTTTTGCAATTTTTGGTTGGGGCCAGGTTTGAACCCACCACCTCCGGTAAATGGGGCTGGCGCCCTATTCTTTGAGCCATAGGCACCACCCTGGCCTCTTGTTTCTGAGGAGTTCAGTCTCTCCTACTGCTGACATCATCTTAGCCAGGTCTTCTAGCCTGATGGTGCGCGTGCAAATTCTCTCTCCCAGTTGTGGTGCCGAGACTCAGGCAGGATGGGGGTCAACACCAAACCCTGAGACCTCTCACCCAGGTCCCCATCTGTCCTCACTCCTGACTGATGGGTCGGGGATCCACTGGGGAGGCCACCTCCCCCTCCAGTGCACGGGACAATGGTCTGATTAAAGCACGAATGGTAGGGACAGATTTCGAGTGTTGGGGTTCTGAGTTCACTTCGAGGCCAGGTTGGCGTCTGTGACAGGTGCTGCTGGTTCAGAACGTGGAAATTCTCCCTGAGCCCTCACTGGGCTGGACCCCAGAGCTTTGGGGTTTGTCTGGATTTTCTCTTTGTTGCTTTTGTGCTTCCCGTCCCTGGTGGCCTGTTACTCTTCTGGTGCTTCTCCTTTGAAGACTCCTGCTGACCACTTGGTTTTCAAGTGTGTCCACTTCCCTCCTCATCAGCATGGCTTTACTGAGGATCATTTGAAACGGAGCCACAGAAGTACTTCTAGCTAAGGAGACATTTGCTCTGATTTGGGTTGTAAAAGGTCAGGCCAGTGACGAGGACAGAGGATGGAACCAAGGGAGGGACATGCCCAGAATGTGCCCATGGTGATGAGGAGGGGGAGGGGCTCCACACCCAGGTCTGCCCAGTGGCAAGGTGCACGCCGACAGGTGCAAAGTCTACAGGACAGTTTATTTTTAAAGCGATTTTTTCTCTTTTCAGAATATATAACTAGAACAAGATCCAGGCATCTTTAGTCAGGAGTGTTATAACTCCCCCACCCCCAATTTTAAAAACAGCTTAAGTCTAAACTCGCATTGTTACCAACAGTTTGCACGTAAACAAAACTCCTCCAGCTCTGGACAGTTACAGCACAGGTGACTGGCCTTCCCCAAAGCACAGGTAGCCCCAGGCAGGTGAGGGGCCAGTCCGTTTGCTGGGAATCTCTGAGATCTTGGTGTCTTTATCTTCACTAAGACTCCTGTGACATTAAGGTAGAACTTTAACAAGAAGAGACCTTGGAAAGGCTGGAAGATGAGAGACGAAGTCTCAGCCTCCCATCACGCCTTCTATCTGCCAGCTTTGCAAAGCCACAGCCCTGCCAGGCCGGGGTTAATTCCAGATTTGTTCATTAATCCAGCTAATAGCCTGTCCTTGACAACTTTCTCGTCAAAAAGCCTTCCTGTCGCGTAATAATTGTAAGTACATGCGAGGGCCGTGAGCGTCAGCCTGAGCTGCGAGTATTAAAAGTGGCAGTTCTTTTGTCAGCTCAATTTTTAACGGGCATCTTAATTTTTCATGGGCTTGGCCGGGGGGCTTCACACTGGCTCCCAGGCCCCAGAACTCACATGGTATCCAGAGCACGGGGCAGCAAGTGGCTGAGTAATCTCTGCCTCCTGACACTTGCCGATCGCGTGGGAAGAGAGCCGTGCTTGTTCAGTGAGATTCTCCTGCAAACGCAGCGCGACTCTGGCCAGGACAATTCCAGGTCAGTGCACAGGTTAAGTGAACAATCTCACAAATGTGGAAATAACACAGGAGGACGAGGCTCCAACTCCAGACAGCAGCAGCTCAGGGAAGAGCCTCGCCCCTCCCCACGAGTTCCCTCTGTGTCGCACAGGCTGCGGGGCCTGGACGCAGCTGTCCACGTCCCCCTTGCTGGAGTCCCTGCACTCAAAAGACGCCACCTCCCCAGGCCCTGCAGTCTCCACCTTCCAGAGGAAGGAAAGTCATTTCTAATTTCCTACAGGGGTATTCTGCAGAGGCTCCTTCCCACCGCTGACGTGTCAAGTTCTGACAGTCAATATGCTACTTCGCAGTGAACTAATGTAGTTCATTAACCCGGCGCAGCTGACAATTAAGAACTGGCGTCGGCAAAGCTCCGCTTCTCCTATTGCCCTGTTTAATTGCAGGAGGCTGTCTTCCTCACGGACGCACCTGAAATTCCAGACTTTGCGAGTTAGCATCTTTTTATTGGTTGCCTAGTTGCCTTTAAAATATTTTGTGTAAGACTGGGGAAGGGGGACTGAGACAACGTCCACGTTTTAGAGTTCTGATTTAGAGAAGTGTGTCTGTAGATGCAGGTCGGGGCCTGGTCCTTGGTTGAGTTTAGACAGGGTAAAGCCTCTGCAGATGGTGGCCAGGCCACAGCAGCCTCACAGCACATGGCACAGCCACTGGCTATTGTCAGCAGGGCCCATGCATTTGCATTTGGGGCCACCACGCTGGTCTGCGCACCCCGTGTGGTCTGTGCACCC
>NW_003852418.1:20747448-20756333 GCF_000181295.1 Otolemur garnettii | reverse complement strand
TGTGGTCCTCACTATCCTCATCGTTTGCTCTGTTTCAGGTGGACGCTGTAAACACTGATTTTTCTCTCTTTTAAGGAAAATCCACACTCTGGAAGGAGAACTCTGGTACAAAGCACTTCTGGCCAGTCAGTAATTTTCTGACACGGCTTTTCTTTGTGCGCTGGGTCTCCACTTACTGCCCTGTGGTGTGTCCAGGCTTCCCACTCTCTGCGTGGTAACTAGCTCACTCCTGGAAGTTCTCTATTATTCCTAGAAGCTTTGCTGCATTTGTAGAATAACGGCGTCTTCCCATGAGGGTGTGCAGTTGTACTCGAGACACGTCCCCCACACAGGACACGCCCAGGGCCTGTCTCCACTCCTCCTCCCCAGTCTCCTGTCCTGTGTAGTGTAAGGTCCCTTCTGCATCCATCTCCTTCAAGGTGGTCCTTAGCATTCCAAAGGTAAATTAATTCACGTGATAGTGGCATTAAAAACTATTATAGCTTCAGCAGGGTTTTCCAGCCCCAGCACTTCTGGCTGCCTGGGGGTCAGTCTGTGAAGTGGGGGTGGCTATCCTGCCCACTGGCCACCTGGGGGTCAGTCTGTGAGGTGGGGGTGGCTGTCCTGCCCACTGGCCACGTGGGGGTCAGTCTGTGAAGTGGGGGGGTGCCTGTCCTGCCCACTGGCCATGTGGGGGTCAGTCTGTGAAGTAGGGTGGGTGCCTGTCCTGCACAGTGGCTCCCTGGGGGTCAGTCTGTGAAGTGGGGCTGCCTGTCCTGCCCACTGGCCACCTGGAGGTCAGTCTGTGAAGTGGGGGGGTGCCTGTCCTGCCCCCTGGCTCCCTGGGGGTCAGTCTATGAAGTGGGGGTGGCTTCCTGCTCATGGCAGCATCCCTGATTCCACCCATGAAGGCCAAGAGTGCCCTCCCCCAAGCCATGACAACCAAAAACCTTCCTAGGGACTGACAAATATACCCACCGGGGTTAACCCAGCCCTGGTGGAAAACTGCTGGCCCAGAGTCAAACCTCAGATGCTTACATATTATTATCACAGCAGCCAAGCTGTGGCTCCACCCTCCCTGCTACCAGCGAGTGCTAATTGGGAGTGGAGAGGCCCGTCTTGCGGCCAGGCAGGAATCAGCAGAAGTGCTGGGGACGATGTCAGGGAGGCACAGTGAAATTCCAGAGTCACCCACCTGGCCATCCATGCACCTGCCATCCTGCCCCTCCCGTCACCCCATTGTGCCACAAGGCATGTCTGGCTGCTTCACACCTGCCTGGGCCTGTGCTGCAGGTGGGACGTAAGGACAGAGCACAGTGTCCCTAAGGGTCTCTGTGTCAAGCCCTTAGGGTGCTGCTAGAATTGTGGCAGGGTTTGTTTTCCTCAATGTCTGGGATGCCATTAGCATCTCGGGGGACAGACTGGAGGAGCCCCCCATGTAGACACCCCTGCCCCAGACTGGGGGAGCCCTGCATGTAGACACCCCTGTCCCAGACCGGGGGAGCCCCACATGTAGACGCCCTTGCCCCAGACCGGGGGAGCCCCACATGTAGACACTCCTACCCCAGATCGGGGGAGCCCCACATGTAGACGTCCCTGCCCCAGACCGGGGGAGCCCCACACATAGACGCACCTGTCCCAGACCGGGGGAGCCCCACATGTAGATGCCCCTGCCCCATGGCCCACTGGCAAGTCTTATAAGTTTAGGATTATTTCAGTCCAGATCTGGATTTGGCTTTTCATAGAAGCATCATATGGTTTTTGCAATATATATTAAAACCCTGCATTGAATTTTCTAGGACTTCAATTAACGCACAAACAGAAAGGAGGCTTGTTCTTGGTGTCTCTCAAACATTCCAAGAGCTCTTCTCAGTTTGGGAGAATCACATGCCTGACACTTGGTGGGGCTGCAGTCAACAGTCCAACCCGTGCTGGAGTGTTTGCAGAGGTTCTCAGACAAGCCAGGGGCTTGGTTGCTGGGTTTTCCAGAAAAGTCCTGCCTGAGCACCGAAGGTCACCAAACCACAGGTGCGCGTCCTCCTCACGGCCCCCACCTTGGGTTATGCTGTGGAGAGGCTGCAGTCGGGATTTTGATACAGCTGTGACATGTGAGATTAAATGACACAGAACCTGGCTCGCTGATGAAACTCCTGTGAAGTTAGTGGCGGTGACGGCTGCATAGCTCTGTGGACGGGAAGACAGGAAGCACACGGAAGGCTGAGCTGTGTAAACCCACCTTGTCCCTCAGTGAGGCCTTCTCAGGAGTAGAGCCCAGATCTGGTGTCAACTGCTCTGGGGGTCTCCCTCCTGACCTCTGCCCCCTTAGGGCAGGAGGTCCCCCCATCCCTGGCACAGGCTTCTGGCCAGCCCGGCTGCTGGGCACTGCCCCATGGCCTGGGTCTCCCCTCCTGTACCTATGCCGACTCTTCCCTCCAGCCACCTGTGGTGGACTTGGCCCGTCCTCATCACAGGGTCACCACTGTGGGGACTGCCCATCTTCTTTGCTGACTCCCCTCTGACTAGAGACCCCCCTGAGAACATGTTTCCACTTTGGTCATTGCTCCATCCCAGCAGCCAGCCCAGGGCCCGGGGGGTGTACTCGGTGGGCACCTGTTTCCCTACCTCAGTGCTGTGAACCAGAGAATGTCATAGGAGCAACAATGGTTCACTATGAGGGCCACTTTTTGGTCTTTCAGACTTTACCTAATAATTCCATGAAGGAAGATGTGCAACGTATTTGGTTCTGAAATACATACAAACAACCGCAGCCTGAGAGTGCTGGAGGGGGGCCCCCGGCAGGCCCCACCTTTTCTCTGTGGCTCTAGCAGCCCCGGCTGCGGCTTCCCTGGGTCTGCTGCTGTGCAAGGCCTGCTCCACACCTCCCCAGTGGGTGTCATCGGCATCCTCCTTCCTTAAGAGACAGGACACAAGGCGCAGTTCAGGGAGGGCCCATCACCTGCCTGGGGGACCTTAGGGCAAGAGGGGGACCAGGCACATGCCACTAGGCAGCCCCAGCCCTAACCCCTGGGCCTGGCTGCCCCAGCAGATCCCACATCTTCAAAGCACCATTTGAGTTCTGTCCTAACATACTTTGAGATACACAATCCCGTCAGCGCCTCAGCACCCACAGCGGAAAGATCAATGCTTCAACTTGACAGTTTAGAACTATAAATTGTTCACGTTCCCGGGTATCAAACAGTGACATTAAAATTACTTAATTTAATATCCTCCATATACTCTTTCATTAGCTTTTCCCCTTCCTTTCAAATTTCTTCTGGCTTATTATAAACTGATATAATTACTTCCCAGGAAGTTCCATTTTCATTTCTTCATTTGCTTCTTAATAGAAACTTTTTCTCTACCGCTAACTTAGGAAAAGACACAGCTCTGGTCTAACGTCTACGCAGTTGCAAGATTAAATACCAGCTACGCTTTCTCTAAAGTGTGTCATTATAGAAGGCAGATTAGTTAGAGCTCAGGTGAATGGATGGAAAAAAGATGAAGAAGAACATAAATGTCACTCATTTTCTCCTCTCGGCAAGCTCCTGGTCTGTGTCTGCCTCCCCGCCACGGGCACTTTCTCCGGGTTTTGGCTCCTGACTCCCGGCAGCCTTGTGCTTTCACAAAAGGAACGTATCCTGGGGATTAAGCATGGAAAAAACAAACCAACCAAATAACACGTCTCTTGCTTTCCTGGTCTTACTTCTGTACAAAGCCTCAGAAAACTTCAACAGTCACAAAAATATAAGCACCACACAAGTATGGGAGCTCAAACAGCAAGCCCACCAGATGAGATGCTTAACCACCACCTCCACCTTTGAAATTCATTAACTGGGGCGACTTGCGTGCTGGCCGCAGAAGGCACCGCTCACTCACAGGAGAAGAGCCATGCGCGATAAATACGGAAACCCTGACAATTCAGGCACCCGAATGCTTTTACATAAATTCCCACCAGGATTAGCAATCTTCTCAGAAATCAAACTACACACATAAAGCTACGTAAGGTCGGCTTTTCTTCTCTACCAAGCAGTGCAAGGAAATCCTTAAAGGAGGGGCTGAGATCCCTTACAGGCTGGAGGAATCAGGCGTTATCTCCTATAATTTTCTGACTTATGTGATTAATTCCAGACCTGCCTGTAACTCCACCTCTCAATCTGCTGCCTGTCTGTTCTTAAACCCACTCTGGGAGGACAAAAGCTGGTGCTTCATTATAGCCTGAGGTCTGAGGGTGGTTACTGCCGCAGGCCATGCCCGGGGCCGTCCAGGCTCAGCAGGCTCAGGTGGCTCCAGCCTACACGGCACCCTGGTCTGTAGGTTGGGGGATGAGGACGCAGGTGCCACACAGCAGCCAGGCTGGCCGAGGTGTGGGACTGGGGTGGGACAAGGCGGGCGCTTTGGGTGAGGAGACCAAGGGGCATCGTCCTCTTTACCAGCCCAAATCCTCTGCCCTAGACTCAGGGCATCTGCTGGCCCAAGATGCGTCTTCAGCCCAGACATCCTTGCCTCCTCCCGCAGGCACCTGCTTCTCCACCTAGAGTGGGCAGGATATCAGGGGACAGGCCCGAGGAGCTGGGGGCCAAGCCCAGTGCTGCAGGCCCTGAGGAACTGCCAAGAGCTGCAACTCTCAGAACATGCTGTGCCATGAAAGAGCCCCAGGGTCCCTAAACATCCCTCTGGATTTTGACAACCTCAGGGCTATTACAGAGGCCACAGTTGGGCCTCAGGGCAGGCCTGGTCCCTGCCTCGGAAGCCCCCACTCCTGGATTGAAGGAGAAGACAGTTAGACCCCAAGTATCCTTCAGGATGGAGGGGTTCATTCAGTGCCCAGCCACTGCTCAGGGCAGCAACCCACCCATCCCGCATCAAAACCTGGGCAGAAACCTTGGTTTGAGACAATGACAGGGGCACTCAGACATTAGCAGTAGTTGACATGGGTCTAACCTCAAACAGATTTCAGAGTCTGAGACTTATTTCAATATAAAAGCAAACTTCCGTCCTGGAGTCTTCCTTAACAAATCCACTATCAAGTGAAGACTTGGCCTGAGGACTGGTTGATACAAACTGCAGTTTGGGGGCAGGACTGGTGTACACACTGTAGCTCCCCTCAGTGCAGTGAAAACCAACAGCAACGAGGGTCAGAGTGTCTGGGAAGCACCTGCTCCTCTGCTCGTGGCTTTGTGCCCAGAGCTGAGCTGTGTGGGAGGCTCTTCCTGTCCCTGGGCCCAGTTTAGCCTCCCGTGGGAGCATCACTTTCCCCTATGCCCTGCCCCACGGCCCCGAAGTGTGGAGCCCGGAGTCCTACCATGGCCCAGTCCCTGAGGATGGTCCCAGCAAGGTGGGCATGGAGAAATAGCCCTGACTCACAGACTTGGGTTAAACTTCATAACCAGAAGGGCATTCAAGAAGACTTTACAGAACCCACTAAGAAACGTTTCTTCGTTTTTTTAGACAGAGGGTCTCACTGGAGTGCAGTGGTGGAACCCCACCTCACTGCAGCCTCCAACTCCTGGGCTCGAGAGATTTTCCACTTCCAGCCTCCCGAGTAGCTGGGACTACCCGTGTGCACAACCACACTCGGCTATTTTTATCTTTACTTATTTTGTAGAGATGGGGTCTCACTATCTATGTTGCTCAGGCCAGTGTTGAACTCTGGACCTCAAGCTCTTGATCCTCCTACCCTGGCCTCCCATAGTGCTGGCCTTACAGGTGTGAGCCGCCATGCTAGGCCAAGACCAGAATGGCATCAACATACCCTGGATTTTCCTTCTAGGGGGCAGGATGAGTCACAGGTGCAGAGATCGGCCCACTGCAAAGTGCACCCCAACAGGAAGCAGAGTTCATGCCGGTTCCACAAAAGCCACATTTGCGAAAATGCCTTTTCCCCTTTAAGGGCAGGACCACTGAAATCAAGAAAGCATCTCCTGGGATATGGCTACAGAAATTGCTGGAATACTGTGGAATCTATGCAGCCCTTAAACTAGCATGGGGACTGATGAGTGACGTGGGCACCAGGCGCAGAGGGCAGGAAGGGGAGGGAAGGCAAAGCTCTCAGTATAATCCCACTCCCGCAGATTTACTGAGAGGCCGGAAGAGAGTCTTGTAGATTAAAATCCTAAAGGTGCTGACTTTGTGTTTTTAGTTCTTCCCTATTTCCATTAGAATTGTCTCTTGTCAACATACACTACTATTCAAATAATTTTAGAAAAACAAAGCTACAGCTTAGGTGAGATGGGCCATACATTCAACTTTGCGTATCCCCCATGTCACACACTGAGGCAGCGACGCCAGGAGGGCGGGACAGACAGTCCTTATCAGCAGAGGGGACGGTGCTGCTGGGAAGGGTCAGGGCCTCTGCACAGAGCACAGGGAAACAGGAACTGCAGGCGGTGTGTAAACGAATGGCTTTAATTTCCCCTCCTTGGGCCTGGCCATCCACACTGACCTTTGTTCCAAGGTCCCTCTGCCCCCAGCAGAGATAAAGACATTGTGCTGTCGGCCTCTAAGGGCGGCCCTGGCTTGGGTTAAGAACGCCAGTGGCTGGCACCAGCACCTCTCAAAGCAGCAAAGATTAAGCCTGGACGGCTCCCGCCTGGCGCTCACACAGGGTGGGCAGGTGCCACCTCAGTCCCCAGCTGCTTCCCAGGAGGCTGAGTGTGAAAGGACGGGAGTTAATTAGAATCTGGGCTCTAAGCACAGCAGAGGGACACTGCATATTCAGGAGCTGCAGCCCCTTCACATGGCCTGCTGCACCGCCCGCCGCTGCCACGCTGCTCTCCTGACAGAAATGTGGGCATCTCGGGGCTTTCTGATTTTGTTTTATTTTCTGTGCTCTTGTTATTGTTATTATTGCTATTTCCCCATCACTAACCTTGAAGATTGGCCTGAGAAAAGGAAGGGTAGCCTTTTCAGAGTTTCAGAAAGAAAGCCCGAGACACTCGGGCGCTGCCTGCACGCTCTGCATGTGCCGGCCAGCAGGTCCATCACAACGCGCCTGACCGCAGTCCCGCTCTCGGCCTGTGAAGTCATCTCCCACCACCGGAGCTGTGATGATGTGATCCACAAACTCCTCTGGCCTGGGTCGCAGACAGGGCCGCCTACATCAGGGGCCTTTTGTCCTTTCAGAGACGCCCATTATCTGTCCAGAGAACACAACGTGTTTATCTTATAAACCCCCCAACCCAAACGGAAATAAAAACACACCCTGGACATCAGAGGAACCTGCAGTGTGACGCACAACTGACCAGACCTGGACTTCTGGTGTTCCTTCTCCATTAACTTCTACATTCTGTTCATAAAACATTTGCACGATACCTTTCTGGTCTGGACAGTGCAGGTTTTTGTTTAATAAAAATCTCTTATAGGAACTATAAAATCACCTCCCTCACAATCAGCAGAATGTAAAACAGGGAGTGTGGCACCCGCATTCCTGGGACAGCGAGGGACAAGGAGCACATGACTCTGGGGCCTGGGCGTCCAGTAGGCTAAGAACCTCCAAGCTGAAATAAGGCCTGGGTCAGCCCACTTTTGAGACTCTTGGGGTTCATTTCCGAATTAATTTTATGGAAATTAGAGCACAAGTTCCCAGAGGAGAATGGGAAGGAGAGCAGGAATCTTGGTGGCAGAGACCCAGGGTCACAGCACAAGGTCATTCTCCAAGGTGTGGAAAAATGAGGGAGGAAAATGGGAGGAGAACGGGAGGGGGAAGCATCAGAAAGTAGGAGGAGCAGGGGACAGAAAAGGGACGGGGGCGGGGTGGGGAGACGAGATGAGAGAGCCAAGCATCATGGGGACGGCCTGAAAACTCCACCAGAATCCCGGGAAAGCCCTCCATCAAAAAACACCACGAATAAAACCAAAGGGCGAACAAAAAACCAGGTGGACTGTGCACCGAGAAGGGTTAGTCAGGAAAGCACCCAGAGAACTCTTTCAAATAAGACGAGCTCGGACAGAGGAAGGAGCCGGCTTTCCAGGGAGCATCGTGGCGACACACACAACCCAGAGCCATTTGACTCTCCATCCTGTGAGGTGAGCTCCAAGAGGCACCCGGAAAACGCACACAGAGTAAAGCTCATGCTAGCGCCGTCCCCACAGTGAAGAGAGGGAAACCCCAACTTTTTAAGATAAGCACCAAGTGGTGGGACATCTACGTAGCTGTGCGTGTTCGATGACACGGAATGGTGCTGGTGACACGTGTGAGCACAAGGAGAGTGAGTGACCCCAGATGTGGTTTAGAATCATTTCAATTTAAAATAAGGGTGTGGTCAAAACATAAAGCATTTTCTAATGGAAAAGCAACTTCTGTAGGCAAAACAATTCATCGAAAATTTATCTACATTAAAGCCTGCACTTCTTAAATATGTAATTGCAAGCAAGGTAAAATGCACAGAAACAAGTTGTGTAAGAAAACAGCTGCAGGCCGCTGTAACCGATGCCTGAGACGCTCCTCGTTGGCTCAAGTGCCGGACGGCCCAGCCCCTCCTTCACAAGTCTGGTGCCCAGGGGACCCACGTGACACACCCGTAGGGCCGCCCTACACCGTGCTTTCTGGGTGTACAGACCAACAAGCTCTGTACCTTACCCAAGTGGGTTGTTTTGTCTACAAAAGTTACTTTTATAACTGGGACCAAAAAACCTTAAACTGTAACCATAATTAAACGGAGAAATCTGAACTACAACGTTTCACTAAAAATGTCTTAGTGTTTGATGTTTTTCACTTTGCATTTTAACAAGTGGAAGAAGGAGCCGTTGCTTCCAAGTAGCTGCCTGTTCATGGTTTCCTGGTGGCCCCACTGCGCTGACCGCTACACCACAAGCCATGACAGACACACCAGCAGGAGCGCACTGCTCCCGGACCTGAGCTCTACGCCACAAGCCATGGCAGACGCCAGCAGGAGCGCACTGCTCCC
>NW_003852418.1:20732095-20747394 GCF_000181295.1 Otolemur garnettii | reverse complement strand
TCCCGGACCTGAGCTCTACGCCACAAGCCATGGCAGACGCCAGCAGGAGCGCACTGCTCCCGGACCTGAGCTCTACGCCACAAGCCATGGCAGACACCAGCAGGAGCGCACTGCTCCCGGACCTGAGCTCTGGGGAGAGGTGCGGGGCTCGGACCGCACACTCCCTCCGTCGGTATGAGGGGCAAGTTCAGCACAAACAGTTGGAGAGCCCAGCCCAGCCCGCACCAAATCAGGGAAGCTGGGGGACCCGAGAGTACAGCGGTTATGGTGTTAACCCTGGCACAGATTTCAATAATTCACAGGAAACGTCCTGCATTTCTTCCCCTTAATGCTGCAACAAGTCTTTCCTTCTTTTGTTTTGTCAGTTGCGAACACAGCCAAATATCACATGAACCAGGTGGATTCTGGGGTTGGTGAGAAAACTCTATCTCTAGAGCTAAGAGGAGGTTGAGACCCAGCCCTGCCAGCCCCGCCCAGGTGAGTCCTATGAATCCAGTGCGTCTCGGCCTCAGGTGTGCTCACTAATAACTCAGTGAGCGGCTCCTCTGGGACCTGCCGCAGCCGCTCTCAGCCTTCCCCGTGGAAATATCGCAGTTTCCAGGGAAAGGCTGTCGCGTGTCTCGGCTCCAGGTACCGTCGGTGTGACAGCTGTGAGATCGGGAGAAGAAAGGTATCTAAGACAAAAGGAATAATTAAAATGAGCCACCAGAACCAGCCCTGGATTTAAATGTTTAAATGTTTTAATTTAAAAGAACAATGGCTCCTTGAAGTGTCTTCACAAGCGGTGCTGACAACCTGCCATTTATTAATCAGTGTTAAATAACAGCGGCTCAGGGTTTGACACCAAACAGCGGATGATGTGTGACATCCCTAAAATAGCAGCCACATTTCAAAGCTGATTTCTAAATGACTCTGGCGTAACAAGGAAGACTCTGGAATATTTACTGCACCAATTAAACAGCATTAACCACTCTGAGCTGAGCCAGGGTGCTGGGGAGTGGCCCGGGGTCCGCAGGGTTTCCAGGTAAAGCAAGGCGCTTTGCACACAGGTGGGCCTGGGGCTCTCTCAGCCACAAAGTGCATCAGAATCAAACAAGCTGCACATCTCAGTAAGGCAGTGGCTCTCAGTAAGGCTGTCCTGGTCTGCAGGAGACACCAGGCAATGTCTGCAGACATTCGGCTGGCGTAACTGGGTGGGGGGAAGGGTCCTCCTGTAGGTGGGGGCCCCAGATGCCACTAAATGCTCTGCGATGCTCAGGACAGGGCCCTGCACAAGGTGTTTCAGCCCCGATGTCAATGGTACAGAGGCTGGGAGACCCTGTAGGGAAAAGTTCAGTGCTCAAACTCAAGAAATGTACTCTCATAAATGTGCATTTTCTCAATCAGCAAAAACAAGGTTAAAATTCTTCTTTGCTACCTATTTTATAATAAGAGCTGCATGGCTGAGCCTCTCTGACACCCCGTCTCTCTCTGGGAGCTGCTGACAGTGGATGGGGCTGCCATGAGTACAGTGAACATCCCACACCCGTGTTTTATTCTCCATCACACGTAGCCTTGCTCACGGTGCAGGCAGAGCAGTGGGGTTTAACGCACAACCCCAAGGGGAAGGCTGGAAACATCCGGTGGGCCAGTGGAGGCTACCACTTCTCCTTAAAATGGTGGTTAGTTCTGCAATCATTTTACTGGGGTCCTCAGAATCTGTTACTTCTTTGAAACGCAAATATTCTCACAGCAGACGGCACATAAAAGACGCAGAGGGCATTCTGTTGATCTAATAATGGTGACTTTTGTTTGAAAATGTGTTCTGAAGGTGAAGAACCTGGTGGCTCTTCAGGTCAGGGGGGTTTGGCTTGACCTCAAGCAAGTGGACTGAACCTCTTTCACTGACACGCGCTCTTCAACGCCAGAGCGGGCAGCCCGAGTCCTCGTGGAAAGAGCACTACCGATCCTGTAAGTACATCTCCACTAAATCCTCGCTTATGTGTTCAATTTAGCAAAGACTGATAAAATCCATCATGCTGAATGGATTTAAAACAGTAGCAACTGTTTCCAGAAGCTGGTGCTGCCTCTGTGTCTCTGTGGTCTTCAATGAGGATCGGGCTCGTGTGCACCCTCGTCTCGAAAAACACCCCAATGCACAAGTCCCTGTGTGAAATCTCGCCAGGGCAGCGTGCTAGTTTAGAAGGTGTGTGGGAGCCTGCACTGGTGCACCGTGGGAGCTGAAGAGCTCAGCCTGTTTTGTTAGGGACCTATCTTAGTTTGTGCAGGCTGCTGTACCGAATACCTTAGACAGGGGTGACCTGTGCACAGCAGACAGGTGTGTGCTCAGCAGGCAGGTGTGTGCACAGTGGGTAGGTGGGTGCACAGCAGGCAGGTGTGTGCACAGCAGGCAGGCAGGTGTACAGTGGGCAGGTGTGTACACAGTGGACAGGTATGTTTACAGTGGGCAGGTGTGTGCATAGCAGACAGGTGTGTGCTCAGCGGGCAGGTGTGTGCACAGCAGGCAGGCAAGTGTACAGCGGGCAGGTGTACAGCGGGCAGGTGTTTGCTCAGTGGGCAGGTGTGTGCACAGTGGACAGGTGTGTGTACAGTGGGTAGGTGGGCGCACAGAGGGCAGGTGTGTGCACAGTGGGCAGGTGGGCGCACAGTGGGCAGGTGTGTGCACAGCGGGCAGGTAGGTGCACAGAGGGCAGGTGTGTGCACAGTGGGCAGGTGGGCGCACAGTGGGCAGGTGTGTGCACAGCGGGCAGGTGGGCGCACAGCGGGCAGGTGGGCGCACAGTGGGCAGGTGGGTCCACAAGCAGGCAGGTGCTGCTCACAATTCCGTGTCAGAAAATCTGGTTTCTCATAGAGGGTACCTTCTATGAGGGTCTGGTTTCTCATAGAGGGTCTGGTTTCTCATAGAGGGTACCTTCTATGTGTCCTCACAGGGGGCCAGGTGCTCTCCGGAGCCCCTTTAATAAGGCACTAATCCCATTCATGACCTCACTATCTCCTGAGGCCCCAGCTTTGCTAAAAACTCATTTCTGAGCTTGTTCAGCAAAGACTATTACAACCCTCCCCAAGCTAAACAGGATCATTATCTCGTCATTTCATGTATGCGGTTTCAAAATATGAATTTTGCATGGACACAAACGGTCCTCCAGTGCAGGATCTAACAGTGGCAAAATGTCAGTGCGGAGAGGTGGCTTCTTTCCACCCTGAGGGGACACAGCTGGCTTCACACAGAGGCCAGTAGAGCTCCGGTTCGGCTGCAAATAGCCGAGTGGTCCTGGCCCAGCGTCTGTCTCAATGCTTTCAGAAAGCGAGAGGCTGGTCTGCACTCTGCCTTCCCTTCCTTTTAAAACCTTGATTCTAAAATTTACTCCTGTCTCTTTCTACTTTTCTAAGAGAACTGACAGCGATGGGTGGGACAAGACCAGGCGTGGGGCTGTGATGCCACATTCAGGTGTCATATTCCCTGAGAGCTCTGGGGAAGCCGGTCCCAGCATAGGTAGGAACTTGAATTAAGTCGCTCACTCCTCAGAAGCAGATAAAGAAATGTTTTTTTTCTCACCTAAGACTGAAGCTAGAGACAGAAGATGCCTTTGAAGATATATCTGAACTCAACAGAGACTTCCATCTCACTTCCAAAGTCTGATTGTTCTGACACTTTCCCCCAGAGATGTCTGCCTACAGATTTGCGGACCTGGGCTATTCCCGACAAACACATCCCTGCAGAACTTACCACCACAGGGGCAGTGGCCCTTAGCCACCATCTCAGAAGAGCACCATGATAATAGGAGGCACCAGACGCCTGCTGAGGTCACCAGAAGCAGCACCTGCCCCCACAGAGCTCACTGTCTGGCCAGCAGGAAGCCAGGATTAGAATTCCAACCCCAGTCACTTGAGTTTTCATCTCAAGAAAATCCAGACTCTCATAAGAGACCCTCAGCATAAAATCAGTGAAAATTGTGGTTAAAATTTTATGGTAAATAATGCAAATCCATTATTTGCTTTGCACTTCATGTCAAAAACAAAACTACAACTTATTGATTGATTGATGAGGACGGACGACCAAGTTCATGGAGTTGCCACCAGGCCCTTATGTTGGCAGCACGGTACAAACAACTCAGTAAGGTTTCATGACCTTGGTGAATCTGTCTCACAGCTGTGTTGGTCTCGATGTGTGGCCACGACTCACAGAGTGAGGTTCATGATTGTTGTTGCATGTTTTTGTACGGCATAGTGAGAATGTTGGAGCTTAAATCAGAGCAATGAACAAACATTAAATTTCTTGTTAAACTTGGCAAGAGTGGAAGTGAAACCACGTACGTTACTCCAAGTTTGGGGGACAATGCCATGAAGAAAACTCCAGTGCACAGATAGATTAAATGTTACTCTGAGGGGAGAGAAAGTATCATTGAGGAAGCATAGTCAGAGTGGCCAGTAATGAGCAGAACTGATGAAAACATGGGGAAAAATTGTTGAATTGTGAGTCAAAATCATTGGATGACTGTGAGTAGCCTAACAGACCAAATAAACATCAATAGCGAGACAGTCAGGAAATCTTAATTGAAAATCTTGTCCAACAACTCATGGCTCTTGCATCACGACAATGCACCAGCTCACGTGTCACTGTCCGTGAGGGGGTTTTTAGCCAGCAAACAAAGAACTGTGTTTCGGAACACTCTTCCTACTCACGGGATCTGGTCCCCACTGACTTTTTTCTTTGCCCAAAGATAAAGGAAATATTGAAAGAAAGATATTTTGATAACATTTAGGACATTAGGTAATGTGATGATAGTTCTGACAGCTATTCCAGAAAGGGTTCAGAATTGCTTTGGAGCTGCTGGGGTCAGTGCAGCTTCCCCAGGGTCTTTGAAGGTGACTGTAGTGACATCAGCAGTGAGGTGTGCAGCACTTCTAGGATGACGTCATGAAGTTAACTGTCAGACCTCATGGTTTACGTTTAATAATATTTTAGCTTTAATTCCAAATAAATGCAAATTTTTAGAGTGACAAATGATTCAAGCCGTGGTTGTTTCTTTCACTGGATGAAGTACCTTGCAATAGCGTGGCGGCCGACAGGCTGTTTCCTTTCTGCCTTTCAGAGCCTTCATGTAAAGAGTGGTGTTTTGCAAAAACCAGTGTAGAATTTCATTACTACCCCAAAGATGTACTCTTAATCAAGTATTGATCCAATAAGTCTCTTCTGATGACATACACTACCGTGGGCGACATTGATTTTTGCCTCTTCGGTAGTTATTTGGTTGAACCTCATCTCCTTGTCGATAGTTACGAGGGTGATTCCTGCCGTTTCCAGCGGCTCGTTCATCTCCCGGAAATCCCGTGTGTTCGCATTATTTGCATTTCCACAGCGCAGTCAACTGGCGCTGCATTTGGGCTTTATTATAGGACGCAACACGAGATAATCAGCTAAGACTGACCGCAAAGGACCTGGGTGTATGAGGCCGAGATGATCCTGGCGATGAGCAGAGAGGCAGGTTTGGGAACTCAGGCCAGGTGTGGTCAGCACACGAGCCCCTTTCTCCCCTGTGCTATCCCATAACTAGGATGACACAGACAGGCAGGGTGCCAGCAGCCCTCCCCCAGCGCTATGGCAAGTGGTCTCCAAAGACGACGCAGTTAATCCTTCTTCCTCTGTGTGTGCAGGTGAACTGGCCTGTGACTGCTGTGACCCACATAATGCAGCAGAGGAGATGTCCCCACACTTCTAAAGCTGGGCCACAGGAGCCTTCTACCTCCTGCACAGGACTTCTGGAATGCCCCTTTTGGACACCCCCACTTGGAACCCAGTCTGCATGTTGTGAGATGCTGGAACCACGGTCCCGGCCCATTTCCAGGCTGACAACTAGCCCCTAGAGCCAGCCACACACAACATGTGTGCACCAGCTTGGACACCTAGACTCGTCATGGCGCGAGATGACTCCAGCCTCAGCTCCCATCTGTGTGCAAGTGCGTGAGACCCCCGAAGTACAAACAGGCCGGTGTGGCCCAGCAACCTGCAGAACCAAGAGACGGTAAAGAGCATCACCTCCAGCCTCTGAGCGCCAGAGAGGTTTGTGATGCAGCTTTAGACAACCGAGGTGTGTATCTCAACACTTCTGGGGTCCCCGTTGCTAAGACAGGCCTGCATCTTCACGTAACATAACTTCTAGCATCGAGAGTGTTTTGATCATTTTGACACAAAGTCAAACTATTTTTCAGTTAAGAGACTAGTGTTTTAAAAGTTAAAGGTACAGTCAGAACAGTCAAGACCGAAGCTGTGCACCTGGATGGGAGAAAAAATGCAGGAACTGTTGGGATATTTAACCCAATGAGTTTTCATCGTGTAAATAATAATAGAATTTTCTTGTTTTGAGGTTTTGTGAGTCAAGTCTTTTCACTAATTTTACTATTTTATTTGGGGCATTAACAACGAATTGGCATCTTCCATCAGGTTTCTGGGGGATGTCCTTGGCTTCATTAGAGGGTGGAATTTGTTTTTGCCACCCCGGCATTTCTGGACAGTGGGCGGCGTCTTCTCTGGGAAGTTGGCATCAGCGTCCTGTCACTACAGGGTTGCAAAGTGTTCCTAAATATCTTTGAAGCATAGAATATCCTTTTTCATATTTAATGTTTTCAGGGCATCTTTCTCCCCCTTATCTACTCCAATAAAGTTCTGACACTCAAATAAATTTTGCATAAGCAGAGATACTCAACTTCCACAGTGAAGGACGATAGGCAGCCAATTATACCCACGTGCCATCTTGCACTTTTACAAACCCCTGATAAAAGAGAGAAAGTCTTGAAGTAAGTACTTCACACATAAAATATTTCTTTTATAGCAAAATGTGTCCAATTGATTTATGAGGTGATCTCAAGGAGAACAAAACACACACCGTAAAACCTAAACTTACAGAGAGGCTTCCTGGCTTTTGTAGGAGAAACATACTCAGATTGCCTGGGTGTGGGTTTTCAGAGCTCCTAACACGAATTCTTCTCACAAGCTGTATTTTCATACTGGCATGCTTGTTTATTTGTATACAGTATACATTAAAAAAAAACAAATAGTAAACTTTCTCAAGATGTTTGGGCTTGAATTCAAAGCATAATGGGAAAAACGTGATCTTTAATTAGGGAACCTCGACACATTTTGCCTCGTCTGGGACAGTGAGATCAGAACCACAGCAGAGACTAGCTCAGGTTGACGGATGGTCACCCGCAGGCCAAATCTGGCCGGGGCAATTGTGAGAACGAAATGTCCCTGGAATCCAGACCACTCACACAAGGGTTGCCCACAGCTGTTTTTATGGGGGAGCTGAGTGCTAAGTAGCCATATGGGTGTTTGGTCCACAGCGTTGTGACACCTGCTTTTGGGCCCTTCATGGAAAATGTCTGCTGGTTCCTGGACACACTGGACAAGGCCCGATCTCTCCAGAATCATCAGTGACTCCCCTTTTCCAATGGGACAACTGGAGGCCCAAGGAAATCCCCACAGTCCTGTGGGGTGTGCCGACAACACGGGTGCTGGATGCAGGGCCGTCGTGAAGGGCCTGGTGACTGAGTTCTTTTTACACAGAGTGTGACGCACCCATACTCCACAGTGGGTCCCCCAGGCACACGGCATCTGGGAGGAAAATTCTCTCATTTCCTGCTTACCTAAACACACAAAAGATCCTTTTTCTTTCTTTGTAGCTCACTGAAGCCTCAGATGTTAGAGTAGTTAGAACTACAGGCACTGGCCACAATGCTTGGCTAGTTTTTCTATTTGTAGTAGAGACAGTGTCTCACTCTCCCTCAGGCCGGTCTCAAACTCCTGAGCTCATGGGATCCTCCCTCCTTGGCCTCCCAGAGTGCTGGGATTATAGGTGGCAGCCACCAGGCCTGGCCTGAAGACCTATTTTTAAAAGTTAGCTGAACCGGCATTCTCTCTCACTGTGGGGACAGTCGCTTGCTGAATTCTGATACAGCTACTCTCAGGATGATGTGACTGAGCCCTGACACCCCACTTGGCAGTCAGTGCCCAGCACAGCTCGCTGTGCAGTGGGGAGGGGAGCAGGGCACTCTGGCTCTCCACGGTCTCCCGTGGCTTCATCACAGGGAGGCGGAAGATGGGCTGCTATTTCCTCGGCTAAATGCTATCATTTTAAATACCGTTACAAAGAAAACAGGGATCTTGCCAGAGGAAAATAACACACACCATAAAGGAAAAAAAAGTACATCAAAGCACATAAACAGGCTTCTTCCACAGGCCCAGGGCCCCTGGAGGAGCTGAGCCTCTGAGCAGTTCAGGGACAGCAGGACACAGACACGGAGGTGCCATGCAGGGTGGGGGCTCTGGGCCCTGCACGCTGGGGCTCCCGTCCTCTCCCAGCCCTGTGGGTGTCTGCGCTTACTGCAGCAGAGCAGACCAGGGCTGGTGTCGCTGCCCTGCTGTCCTATAATAAAGAACTTGGTCTTTGTCCTTGGTTCCTGGCATGGAGCATCTAAAAACCCTTAGGATTTCCTGAGAGCATCTTTGTTACATTAACAAGGCGACTCACTGCAGGTCCCTGGGTAGTTCTGGGATGGGAGCTGTTCATCAGAGAGACAACCACGTGACCTGCAGGTGTGGACTCCAAGCACACGGCTGGTGCCTTAATCATATCTACAAAATATACAGTCAAACCCCGACACTGAAGCCAGCGGAGCCGCCTGGTTGGTGAACAGACGCTGTTCCGGGAAGGGATGCGCTGACTTCACCCCCAGAGGGACGAAACTCTGCCCTCCCTTCCCAACGACACCCTGTGTGTCCTTCGTAAGAAAACTGTAGTCTCGAGTAGCTTTCCAGAGCTCTGTGAGTGGTTCTAGTGAATTATCCAGCAGCCTCAGGGGGTTGAGGACCTCCAGAATTTGTAACCAGTTGCTCAGAATTGTGATGACCACAGGACCCCTGAGGCCGTGGTTGACGTTTGAATTGGGTGGTCTCTGGGAGGCATCTGTCTTTAACCTGTGGAGTCTGAGTGACCTTTAGGGAGATGAGTGTCAGGACTGAGCTGTAGGACGTCCACCCACCTGGTGTCTACCCAGTCAAGTTAGAATGAAATTCACACACACAGTCACAAGTGACATCACAAGAGTGACTATGGTGGCACTCTTGTGGCTTGTGATTATAAAGCCACATTTGCCTATAGGATCGGGCTGGAGCACAGCTAGGCTAATTCAACTCCTCTTCAATTCCTCTAACATTTGGAGGTGAGCCCAGCCCAGCTTCTGCAGGGGGAGGAGTCAGGGAGTGGCTGTGAACCCACGGCGGGTGGAAAGGCCGGGCTGGTGAGAGAGACAAGGTGAGGCACAGGGGTGGCGTGCAGCAGGGACCAGGACGCCCTGACCTGGTGGAGGACAGCAGGGGAGGCTCCTCTGAGGACGTGCCTTGTGAGCAGGGTCTGAAGGAGGGGAAGGACTCACCAGGCTGGAGAAGGGCAGCCAGGAAGAAGGGACAGCACATGCCAAGGCCCTGGGGTGGACTGGGAGGAGGCAAGCAGGGCCAGAGTGGAGTGAGGGATGCAGGCAGGCCCCTGTCATGCTGCTGTCACAGGCCATGAAGACGGCTGTCCCCACAGCCCTGGGAGCCCCTCACCAGCTGGGGCTGCAGTACCTTCCCGATACCCAAATGGGGACCTGGTGCTCTCATCCCCATTGTAATAAAACTCGTGGCTTCTGTGGCCCATCCTGTGACTAACTGTAAAGCTTAGGGCTTCACCTGCCTCTCCTGAGATCCCACAAACCCCAACCCTCCAACTCCACTGCCTAGACCCCGGGGCGGAAGGTTCTGGAAGAAAAGAGGCAAGAAAGCCATTGTTCATGGGGAGTGGAAAGACTGAGCTGGCTGGGGCCAGACCACAGGTGAGGCCTGGAGAGCCCACAGGGAGTGGAAAAGCTGGGCTGGTGAGGCCAGACCACAGGTGAGGCCAGGGGAGCCCACAGTGGGTAGAAAGGCCAAGCTGGCTGGGGCCGGACTACAGGTGAGGCCAGGGGTGCCTACAGGGGGTGGAAAGGCCGGGCTGGCTGGGGCTGGACCACAGGTGATGCCAGAAGAGCCCCCAGGGAGGGCCCTTCCATACCCAGGTATCCAAGATTCCTCTAACATTTGGAGGTGAGCCCAGCCCAGCTCCTGCAGGGGGAGGAGTCAGGGAGAGGCTGTGTGTACAAGCTCAGCCGGGCACCCATGGCCAGCCAGCCTTAACCTTCCTGCTCTCTGCCCCTTGGGCCTCAGTTTTCTGTACAATGGGTGCATCATTCCAAGTATCTACTGAGATTGGGTAGGCGCAGTCAGGCACAGCTGCCATCAAATCAATTGCCATGAATCCTGTGGCTTTGTAGGTGCAGGAGAAAAGCCACATTTGCCTATATGATTGGGCTGGAGCACAGCTAGGCTAATTCAACTCCTGTGTTGGGGACAGCACCAAGGAGGCACAGTAAGAAAAAGTAAGAAACAGTAAGAAAAAGAAAAAGGGACAAGTATGAGAGAGAAAGAAGCATAAGAGAGTAGAAACAGACAGACAGAAAACCCCAGACAAGCAAGCGGAGGGCACAGCACAGGCAGCGGTGTCACCTGGGGGGGAGGGCACAGCGCAGGCAGCGGCGTCACCTGGGGGGGAGGGCACAGCGCAGGCAGCGGCGTCACCTGGGGGGGAGGGCACAGCACAGGTAGAGCTGGGGGTCTGGAACTCGCCAGACCAGGAGTCACGTGCCACAGCCTGGCCTGGTGCTACTGCCTGGCTGTCACATCCAGGAGACATGGGTTTCTTGTGGCCTCTGTGTGACAGGGCCTGGGCCTGGAGATGAGGCATCCTGTGAGCCACTTAAGTGTTTTTGAAGTTCACTAACGTGCGTAAATGGACAAGAAGCAGGTGCTTGCTCCGCGGACCTGAGCCACAGAAGCAATTTCCACGGCAGCCTCTCTGACGCAGGGCTCAGTACAGCTCGCGTTCTCTCCCGGAGGAGAGCTGGGTTACAGCAGTGCCTCTCAGGCAGCCCAATCTGGTCTCTCCGAGCACGGCCAACCTGCAATCTATCTCATAAATGCATCGCAATATTCCACAAATCACCTGTGTTCATCCCTGGAGATGTCTTTAACGCGGGGCTTAGAGCAACAGATGAATTCTCCTATGGATCTATTATTCTATCAGATAGCTGGGAGAGGGGACGAGCTTGTACAGAGCCTTCCTAATGCTGGGCTAAATTAGATTATGCAAAGTCTAATGAGGATCATTCAGCAAAACTATGACAGGTACGAGCTGCAGGCCGACACTTAACTGGGCCATTATCTGGTGATTATCCCGGGTAAACATCACCGGTGGGTTAGTTCCAGCAGCTACTGGAGTATTTGACCTTTGACACTCGGAGGCGGAAGTAACTAAAGAATAGTTAAGAAATACCAGCTCCCGGACAGAAGCCGCTGGGGAGAGGTGTGTTCTAGAGGGCAAAACACGGCCCCTGATAGGATGTCACATACCCCATGGGTTGCGGAGTTATGGCTGGGATGTAGGAGAGCCCGGGTAAGGAATCCACCACAGATAATGCAGGAGGTGGGTCTGTGAGGGCCGCATTTAGGTTTAAATGCACAAGTATTTTCAGCTTACCTACTAAGGATCGAATTTTATTTGCTCTCTAAATAGTAAACAACTCTTTTCACAGGATTAAGGATGGACACCCTGTGGGGATGTTAAGGAGTCCCCACCCCACACTCTGGCTGGTTCCAGGTGGCAGAAACCTCTCTGGGGCAAACAGAAGCTTCGCAGACACACGACAGCCTTTTCTTCTCTTCTTCCCTTGGGCGGTTCCTTGGTTCCTGTCGTTTGCACATCAGAATTAAGGTCCAGGTTCACACACCTGGATGTGTGCTACATACGATCCCCTGCATGCTACATTGTAGAGTCAGCTTGAGTGATTTTGACAAACCCGATCAAAACTCCATCAGATTTTATTTTTTAAACACTTGACAAGCTGATTCTAAATGTTACATGAAAATGTAAATAGCCCAGAAGAGCCGCGGCAACTCTGAAAAGAATAAAGTGGGAGGCTCTGCACTACCCGACTTTGAGATTTGCTTTCAAGGTGCAGAAACCAAGGCAGGGCGGTGCTGGCAGGGGGGTGGCATCTGAACAAGGCAACGCACAGAGAATCGGGGGAGTCTGACCCACACAGGCAGCAGGTTGGGCGACATCTGATAAAACGGCCAAGACAGTATGATAAGGACAGGAAGGTCTTCTCAGCCAGCGTCCAGGGACATCCACATGGATAAAGCAAAAACAAGGAAAAGCTCAAAAGAACTTTGTCCCTCAGCTCACACCACACTCAACATTTAACTGGAAACAGACTATAGATCTCAGCAGAGACGCTTAAACTGGGAAACGCATAAGAAGACAAGCCCGGCACTGGGGTCAGAAAAGGTTCTTAGAGCATAAGTGTGAGCCGTACAGGGAAGAACCCCTCACCTGGGTTCCGTCCGCGTGGCGCCTCAACAAGGCAATGGACAGATCTCCGAGAGTGATTGCGACACTCTTCTCAAAGGCTTCTGCTCTTTGAAAGACTCTCCCAAGAAACAAGACAAACTATAGAATGGCAATAAGGAAAAGAAAATACTCTCGATGTACCGTGTGGACCTGTGAAGAATTACCCAGTCGTATGGAGAAACACCTGCAGCTCGATGCTGAGACACACACCAGGCAATTTAAGACGCATGAAAGACGAAGAGGAGACTTCAGAGGCAGAGACACACCCCACGTTGTTACTCTCCAGGGAAATGAGCATCAAGCCACACTCACGGCGACCCCGTGAGGAGGACAGGATGTGGAGGAACTGGAACTCTCACCCCACTGTTGAGAAGATAAAACGCTTCCACTACTTTGGAAGACTGTGGAACAATTCTTAAAGAGCTGAGCACTTCCCCACCATAGGACGCAGCCATCCACTCCTAGGCATCACCGCAGACGGGCAGACTGTGGAAGCCTCACACAGGATGCTGACAGCAGTTTTATTTGTTTTATTCACGGCAGAGAAAAGGTAGAAAAAAACCAACAGCCCCTAAGAAGGTGAAAGGCCAAACCCACCGTGCGTGTCTGGACGAGCGACGGAGGGCGACAGACGCACGCTGACCGCACGGACGCCGACACCGTTAACCTGGGGGGAGAATCCAGACACAGTGTATTTTCTACGATACTATTCACTTCAAACCGTAGAAAATGCTCCTGGTCCACGGTGGCAGAACGCTGGTTGCCCAGGGCTGGGGGAGGAGGGAGGGTGGGGAGGGACTCCCAGGAGCAAAGGGAACTTTGCAGAGAGACAAAAAATGCCCTGTTCATCTGTCAACACTCATTAAAATGTACACTTAAAAGCTTGATTAAAAAAATAATAAACTTCTCTGCCTCATATTTTAAGGTCTGAAATAGTGAGGGGAGGTGGGGGTAGGTTTGTTTTTTAGAAGAGAACTATTAAATGACCTTTAAAATTAAAGTCTACCCTGCCCTCTACTGATGTGGCCCTCTTGGAGAGGGGGCTCCTTGGACGTGCCACCATTTGGGTATTTGGTACCAGAGGCCACAGCCAAGCAGAAAACCACAGCCCTGCAGAGGAAGGCTGGTGGCATTCTGGAGAGCAGGGGAGTCTTGTCATCTTGTCCCTAGGGCAGTTAACCCCTGGCTCTCTGCAGTGTGCACCACAGGCTCAGATGGACACTGAGGCTGCCACTTCTGTCTCTTGGCCAGCAGGGGAAAAAAATTACAGCTTTAGCTAAATGAGAACTGAAGGGTATGGGAGGAGTGTTACAAATTATATGCAGACCACCAAATAAAATTCAATTTTCGGGTAGTGTGAGGTGTGATGCGTGTGGCGCAGCTGTTCTGCGTATCACAGGAGACAGCAGGTGATGGTGGGGGGGGCAGGCTGGGGGCTGGGCCGCCCCTCCCGGCTGGGCTGTCTCCTTCCTTTCCCTCCTCTAATCGCACCGTTGCAGTGTTGATTCAGGATGGTGGCCCATGAAGAATGTCACCGTTCTGTTGACGGTGCGGATCTGCCGGCAATTCCAGCAGGCAGTGGCTGCACATAAAGGGTGATAAGGCGCCGTATCCCGCCACGCTCAGCGGGTTTCCCATTTCCTCCCGCAATTACACAGCAAACTGCTTCAGCTTCACAAGCCTCGGCACTATAAATGGCCTCGAGGCAGAAGGCCGCCCGCACGCCGATGAGCTGGCTTCAAAGCGAGTGCAGACTCAGGTTTGGTGGGGGAGGCTGCTAAAAAAACACCAAGCTCCCCCCTCCCAACCCCCTGCACACACTGAGTCGGCAGAGCCCTGAGGACATGCCCTAGAAATCATTTCCTCATTAGCACCCTCAGTCCAATTAACAGAGGGTTTAGGGAGGCATCAGTAACTTCTTTGCAAGAAAGATGGCCCACAGGCACCGCCGCAGGGGCCCTTGTCTCTCCAGTGTGGCCCACAGACAAGCAGGGCAGCATCCTGGGGGAATTCAGGGTTGCCTGATCCATCGGAGACCTGCTGATTCAGATCTATGGGGTGGGGCCCAGGTTCTGTTTTAAGGGCATCTCTCTAGGTGTGTAAGTATGCCTGGGCTTTCGGCACTGTTCTCAGGGAATCACTCACCTGTAGACCCAGAAGCTGGACAGGTGTAGAGGGAGGATATATATGTAGCACTTTTTGAAAGTTTCACCCATCAATCCACCTACCCATCTGCTTATTCACCTCTCCATCCACCAACCCATCCATCCATCCTTCCATCAATCCACCCACCCATCTGCTTACTCACTTATCCATCCACCAACCCATCCATCCATCCTTCTATCCATCCATCCATCCATCCCTCCATCCATCCATCCCTCCATCCATCCATCCCTCCATCCATTCATCCACCAACCCATCCATACATCCCTCCATTTGTTTATCCACCAACCCATCTGTCCATCCTTCTATCTATCTACCAATCCATCCATCCACCTACCCACCCATCCATCCATCCCTCCATCTATCCATTCATCCACCAACCCATCCATCCATCCCTCCATCTATTCATCCACCAACCCATCCATCCATTCATCCACCAACCCATCCATCCATCTCTCCATCTATTCATCCACCAACCCATCCATCCATCCTTCTATCCATCCATCCATCCATCCCTCCATCCATCCACCCACCCATCCATCCATCCCTCCATCCATTCATCCACCAACCCATCCATCCATCCCTCCATCTATTCATCCACCAACCCATCCATCCATTTATCCACCAACCCATCCATCCATCCCTCCATCTATT
>NW_003852418.1:20727756-20732075 GCF_000181295.1 Otolemur garnettii | reverse complement strand
ATCCACCAACCCATCCATCCATCCCTCCATCTATTCATCCACCAACCCATCCATCCATTTATCCACCAACCCATCCATCCATCCATCCCTCCATCCATCCATCCATCCATCCATATATCCACCAACCCATCCATCCATCCTTTCATCCATACATCTACCAATCTACCCACCCACCCAACCACCTATTCACCTACCCATCCATCCATCCACCTATCTATCCATCCGTTCAACAAATACTGGGCACCAATTTGCTGCCTGGTGCTCAAACATGACAGGTCTGGGAGAGGGAGACCCTGACAGTGAAATCTCTGAGTTAAGGCATCTGCGAGAAGTGAGCAATAGTGAGTAAGGGGCAACTGTGATCATGATTTCACCACTGTCTTTGGGAACAACGCATCTGTATTCTACAGACAAGTTCAATGTAATAAGACAACGTCTACAAAAGGGGCAGAGGAAGACTCATATACTGAGAACACGGAAGAAACAGATCTCAGTCTTTGACAACTGCCCCTAGAACATACTAGGATTATCTATCTATCTGTCTGTCTATCATCTACATAGTTAGCTAAAATTTATACTAACTTATACATACAGTGAGGCACATGAATCATTAGTGCCTGGTTTCATGGATTTTCAAAGTGAACACACAACATACTACCAGTGTTCAGATCAAGATGGGACTGTCCTGTGGGCCACAGAAGCCCCAAGGCCCATCCCAGTCTGAAGGTGGACAGAGCTCTGCCTGCCGTCAGCATCGTGTCTGTGGGAACCGTCCTCCTGGCAGAGGACAGCAGTTTGCTCTTTTGAAAGCCGCACGTCATTCTGCAGCACGAATGTCCCATGGTTTACTCCCTCTGTTCTTGTTGACGGATGTCTGGATGGTTTCTAGGTCGGGGACGTGACAACAAATGACATTGCTGTGAATATTCCTGTCTCTGTCTTCTGGGGCACATGCATTGTGTCTCTGTTAGGGACACCCCCAAGAGTGGGACTCCCTCGCGTGCATGGGAGCTGTACAGGGGCCAGGCTGCCCACGGGGACTCGGTGGCACCCCATGGCAGTGTCAGCATCTCCCCAGCTTCTGGTCTGACTCTCCCCTTCAGGTGGACTGTGGGTCATCCTGTGTCTCCGTGGTAAGAATCACAGAGGCAGATGGGGCTTCTGCTCAGCACCACTTGTCAGCTGCTTCCTGGCTGGGGTCTCTGCCCGGTGCTCAGGACATGCAGCTGCAGCAAGAGCACAGACTCAGGGAATCGAGGGAAATGCCCTTGACACTTGGTCCTTCCCTTTTCTCTGGATTTGGGGCCTCTGGCTGCTCTGGTGGTTTTCTGATGCCTTCAAAGTCTCTCCCCAACCCACATCCAACACAGTCTTTGGTTTTTGGTGACTGTGTGATCCCAGCCACCTACCACATGGTGAAGTCTGCTGTGGGGCAGGTGGGCAGGGGGAGTGGCTAGTACACGGACACCGACCAGACAGGCATGGCCAGGCACGTTCCAGGCAGAAGGCCGAGTGCCACACTAAGCGTCCTAGGGTGGCTGAAGGGTGGCTCCGGGTCCAGGCCACTGCTGCCCTCTTGTCCTTTGCTGGGAGACATAGGGGCTGGCTGAGTTTCTCTGTGGGGGACACTGGAGGGAAACAGATGGGAAACGTCCATAGCATGGGGATGGCTGGGCCATGTCAGGATTCAGCCTGGCTGTGCCATAAGGGGCAAGAGCCAGGGGAAGAGTCTGGGCCAGGGGCGTGAGGCTGGAATCCAGGGGATAGTGGGGGAGGGGGCAGACTGCAAGTACATACAGAAGGCAGAGAGGGTGATATGGCATCCTTGGCATTGGAGGAACTGACAGAGACCCAGGGCAAGGATGGGGGACGCACCACAGGGAGTGTGTGAGGATGAACAGGGTGGGTTGCATGTGCATACGTAGACACATGTGTTTAACACAGGTGCACAAGCCTGCATGCCTGTGTGTGTCTGCACATGTGTGTTTAGGGAGGCTCAGAATGGGGGCAGAGGCCAGGGCAAGGGCAGGAAAGGCTTTAGAAGCTACTAAGAAGTCTGGCCTGTGTCACGACAGGACCCTCTGTTATGACTGCTTGGACGCTGAGAGGCAAGGCACATATTAGCACCCGGGAAATCGCTATTAATGATGCTGAAATCAAAGGGTGAAAGTGTGTAGGTCTCAAAATAGAAAATACAATGACAAATGTACCTGCCAAGTAAGAGAAGGGACGCGACACAGTCGTGGGCAGAGAAAATCCCGGCTACGGCTCCTACAAATGCAATTTCTAAAAACCCATTTGAAAGTTAATGCTAAGTTCAAACGAGTGCATTTGCAATATTAAACTGTACCAGAATCAAAGAGAACAAGACGGTGTCTCTGCCACAACGGGCCTCGGTTGTGTGATGTTGTCAATTCAGCTAAGAGGCAGACAGCCCCTGCCCATGCAGGTCGGGGGCCAGGCTGGTAATGGGGCCCTGAGGGGATCAAGAAAGGGATAGAAGCAGCAGCCTTCACACCTGCTGGGTGGGTGCACGCCCAGGGGCCTGACCACAGCCCGGGCTGCTCAACTGCGCAGCCTCCTCCTCCTCCTCTGGCCACACTTCGTTTTACCTGCAGATATGAGCAGGACAAGTGCCTGGTCCATCCTGTCCTCAAGGGCCTGGGGGTCCTCTGCCCCCACTGTGCTTCCAGCCTCATCTACAGCTGCCCTCCCTGTATTTCCTTATCATGCCCACTCCATCCTCCAATTCCCGACTTTTCTCTGACTTCTGACACTCCTCAGCCTCTCCCACGACTGTAAAGCCTGACCTCTGTAGGAAACCCCTCCTGGCTGCAGCTCTGCTCCCTGGTGAAGGCCTGGGGGGTCCCCAGCAACACGCAGGAGCCATGTGGGCTGCTCAGTACATGGGAAGGTGAAGCAGATGATTGATGAGCCTGCAACGGAGGACCTGGGAGCACAGAGCTCAGCATGTGAGCAGGGTGGCTGAGGGCAGGACGCACAGAGGCCTCCGGTGGCCGGGCTGGCCCTTCTGCTCCGGGGTGCCCAGTGACTGTGTCTTATTCTCATTCAGAATTCAGAGCCAGATAGGGATGTCTTCTACACAGGCGCTCTCTGAGCCCTGCTCATGCACCCCTTAGAGCAGAGCTTCTCAACCTTCCTAATGCCACAGCCCTTTAATACAGTTCCTGTGGGTCACGACCCACAGGTTGAGAACCGCTGCCTTAGAGGAAGGGGATTTTTGGCATACATCACTGATATAAAGATATTTGTATATTTATAATGTATTTACTGCCATTGGTTAATATTTTAAAGCTCAGCAGATTGCCATTGGTTAATATTTTAAAGCTCCTCTCTTGAGGGAGATGGGTCTTTGACAACACAGCACACTGGGACAGTCACCCTGCTAGCTGTGCCTGTCTGGGCTGACTCCCCGGACACAGTGATCACATCGTCACTTTAAGCCTCTGACTGTGGCTGGGAAGGACCCCTGCTGGATGGGGGTCAGACTCATGGTTTTCTCCAGGCTTCTGTGGTGAGGAGGGGCTTGGTCTGTGGTTTCTCTGCAGGGTTTACTTTAAAGCCACCTGCCTATTCTGTAAGGGTGAGCTTAGTTAAAACTGGATACTAACTCACAAATCTACCACCCCAGTGCCCTTGCAGGAGCCAGCGCTGAATAATTGCTGAGACGGCCGCCCTGCCACGGTGCCCCAGCCACGGGGCCCCAGCCACGCTCCCCTACACATTGGTCCTGACCCGGCAGGGGTGGGGAGAAGCCCCCGTCAACATGACCTTAAACATCAGGACTCTCACCTTCTTCCAGCACCTCCAGAGAGATCACACACAGCCCGCTGCAGCTCAGGGGTTTCCACAGCTGCACCCCAGTCTTGTGTAACCTGCACCCCCAAAGCCACCCTTGATTCCTTTCAGCCATGAGACATCCCCCCTGCCTGGAGAGACAGCCAGCGCCCCAATGTCCAGCAGAGGAGACAGGGTCGACCTGGCTGAGTGTTTTGCGTCAGTGGAAGCTTCCAGACGCGCCCTCTTGTGCATCTTCTCCTGATCCAAAGTGGCCTGAGGGCTTCATCCCACTCTGCTCTGGCAGCCTCCACGGCATCCAGGGTTAAGATGTCTCCTACTGAATAAAATAAGGTCTTCCCGTCACAGAGGGGAAGGGGGAGGTCAGAGAGCAGCCTGAGATGAGGTGGAATCTGCTGGACGCAGGGAAGGGGCGCACCCTGGGCTGAGGGGACACACAGGCTACGGTGAAGGTGGAACGAGACGGCTGGGGCTGTGAAGATAGCAAGGCGGGGGGGGGG
>NW_003852418.1:20725425-20727514 GCF_000181295.1 Otolemur garnettii | reverse complement strand
AGAGAGGGGGGCAGACGGGGCAGGGAGGAGGCAGATGGGGCAGGGAGGGGGCCAGACGGGGCCAGAAACTCCAGGGCAGATGCTCCGTCTGTGGCCTGCCAGCTTGTCCCCAAGCCTTGTGCCCCAGTGGCAGAGAAGCTGCCCCAGGATACAGTTTGAAACCTCCTCCATGGTAACATGTACCTCACAACTTCAAGGACTCAAGTCTCCACCTGTCTCAGGTTCCCCTCTCACGTAGGACACTAGCCTGAGCTATAAGGATTGCTCGGCAGAGACATCCTGAAGGCTCCAGAAAGAGGGTGACAGGGAAGGAGATCCGTCAGAGCACGGCAGAAACAGCAGAGTTGTGAACCAGCTTGTGAACAAGCTGCCCTGGGCACAGAGGTGGCCTCAGATGCCATTTGCCATGGGGGTGGGTGGCCTCCTGATGGTGGCACCTTGGTAGAGAACCCTCTGCCTGTAAACCAGCCAGTGGCCCTCACCCCATAACCAGTGTCCCTCATCCATCATCCACCTTCATCTTCTCTGTGTCTCCTGAGACCAGGGGGCTGCGGGGAGCCGAGGGTCCCCTTTCCTTCCCACTCAGCGTTTGTTCTTTAACAGGTAAGATCAAGGGCAGGTGTGTCTCCTGCCACAGTCAGGGGGAGGGAGGCAGGTCTCAGGGCGGCTCCCACTGCTCCACACTGCGAATGTAGCCCCCAGCCCCGTTACAGACAGACTCCTTTCTTTCCCAAGTGGCTCTCCGTGTACAGGACGCCTGCTCCTGCTGGGGCAGTGGCCAACACCACCAGCTGCTGGGCAAGCTGGTGTAGGTCTTGACTGTACCTTGGATCTGAGACTTTCCAAGTCGGCACCTGGCAGGGCCCGAGCCAGGCCAAGGTGTGGGCAGCCTCCCTGCCATGGGATTCCCTCCCGAGTCCATGGTGCTAACTTACGGCACTGTTAGCTATGGACATATATATGTGTTCCAGCTGGGACAGGGCCAGGCTGTGTGGACGGTTGATACCACCTCAGAGGGGTGCTCTGATGGCACCTGCTGGTGCTTGCTCACCCCAGGGATATTTTTGGAGGAAACAGCTGGTGCTTGGGCCACAAACCCCATAGCTGGCTCAAGGTGCAAAAGGTGATCTCAGGGGGAGAGAGAAAGAGGGAAGGAGAGAGACTGGGAGGGAAAGCCTGAGTCTCTGGGACCACAGGCTCCCTACAGAGGCCTTTTCCAAGGAAGAAGGAAATAGGGCATAGAATCTCGGCCTTCCCCAGAGCGCCCAGGGTCAGCTCTCTGAGCTGCGTATTGTTCTGTTGAGCAGGGATGCCAGGGAGCCCATCTTGCTGTGTTCTGAATTAGGGTTTGCACCCCACCCCCCCCAGCTGTCCTCCGCTCCAAAGTCATTTTGAACCAGCAAATGGCAGGCCCACGACTGAGCACAAATATCCAATCCTCCCCAAGGGCAGTGAGTCAGTAAAAAACTGTCCAGGAATTTCAGCTCCCCCCCAAAACACCCTTTATTCTTAAAAAAGCTAATAAACCTGCAGGCCTTAAAACCACAGGCAGTGAGCTGTGTCCTGTCCCCTTCTGGAGCTGGGGAGGGTTCCTGAACCACCCCAGCCACGTTGCCCACAGGGGCAGCAAGGCCACCCTGCCTCTGAGCACACTCACCGTGGCTGGTCTGAGCTGAGAAGGGCTGTGTGTTGTGCACACTGGGTTTCAAAGGCTTCTGACAAAACTTACAAAAAGCCTGTAAAATAGCTAATGAATACTGAGTATTTTTTACATGTTGCAATTATGTTTGGAATACGCTAGTTAAATAAACTCATTTAAGAAATTGATTTTATACCACTCCATACCCACTGAGATGGCTGTCATCACAAAAACAGAAAATATTACGTGTCAGGGAGGACAGGAACCCTGGCGATGGCTGGTAGGAATATAAGACACTGCACATGACAGAGTGGCGGTGCCTCAAAAAACCCAACAACTTGCATGGAAAGACCAACTGACCCAGAGGTACTGAGAGCAGGGTCTCAAAGAGATATCTGCCCACTTGCATTCAGGGCATCACTGCTCCCTCTGCACACCCGTATTCAGGGC
>NW_003852418.1:20721182-20723339 GCF_000181295.1 Otolemur garnettii | reverse complement strand
ACACCCGCATTCAGGGCATCACTGCTCCCTCTGCACACCTGCATTCAGGGCGGCACTGCTCCCTCTGCACACCCACATTCAGGGCATCACTGCTCACTCTGCACACCTGCATTCAGGGCATCACTGCTCCCTCTGCACACCCTCATTCAGGGCGGCACTGCTCCCTCTGCACACACGCATTCAGGGCATCACTGCTCCCTCTGCACACCCACATTCAGGCGGCACTGCTCACTCTGCACACCCGCATTCAGGGCAGTACTGCTTGCTATCGCAAACGCCCATTAGCAGGTGATGTGATAAACAAAACATCATCTATACTACCCGGATGCACCTGACTGGTGTGTGGGCTGATTTCTGAGCCTCCCCTGGATTCCAGACTCAGCAGGTCTGAGGTGGGGCGGAGAATATGAATTTGTGACATCTCCTAATGTGATGCTGATGACCCTGGTCTGGGAGCCCTACTTTGAGAACCACTGCTATAAGGACTTTGAAAACTGCCTGCTTCCGAGCTGGGAGCTTGACCGATGTGGCCCCAGGGTTTTGAAACATCCCAGCCTGCAAAAGAGCCCAGCCTCTCTCTGAAGTCACTGTGAGGGCCATCTGACGTCAGGCTGCTTGACTCCGGGCCCAGGGAGAAGTATATCCCCTCTCCACACACACAGGGTTCCCCTTGACTCCAGGAGGGGACTTGCTGGCTTCAGCAAGGGACATAGCTCCTGCCTTCCTGAGGACCTCAGACAGTGTCCTCTCCTCTCTTTAGCCAGAATCCTGATTCTGAGAGATGACGGCAGTTTCTGCCCTGGAGACAGGATGAGCCCCTGGTCTGGAGCAATCCTCCCCATCACTGCCCGGCTGCTTCCTGCTGTGCTTGCAACATGGCCAGCGTCACTGGTTAGCGTTACTCTGCTACGCAGAGGTCAGTTGAGTCACAGGGACAATGCCAGACGCTGGCCTTGCTGGGAGCTGGTTGGCAACTGGCATGTGTACCAAGTGGCTGGAAAGGGACTGGAGGGCCTGTCTGACTTGGAACTGCCCCACACAGGAGTCTCCAACTTCCCTTCCCTTCAAGGCGTCTCGCAGCACAACAGGGGCAGCGACAGTGGTCACAGGCAGGGAAGTCCTCTACTAGGACCACCCTTCACTTATGGGGCTGAGCCAGGCATGGGGTGGGGGTCCTGGCTCCTCCTCCAGGACATGGGCCATTTGTGCTGGGTGACCCTTGTCACATGGGAGTGTCAAGAAGGCTGACGTGAAGAGCTGTGGCTAAACTGTGACCCCCCAAATCTGCATGTTAAAGTCCTGACCCCAGGATCACAGAATGCGACTATGTTTGGAGTTTGGGCCTTGAAGAGGCAATGTGGGTATAATGAGGTCACTGTGGGGGGCGGGGGCCCTCGTCCCATGTGACTGAGGCCTTACAAGGAGGGGAGATGAGGTGGCACACAGGACCCAGTGAGGTCGCACACAGGACCCATTGAGAACAGAGAGAGGGACAGCACTGTAGCCCGGAGGGAGGGCTCAGGGGCAGCCAGCCCTGCCCACACCTCGGGCTCAGTCTTCCAGCCTGTGAGGAGATAAATGTCTGCTGTGTCAGTGGCCAGTGTGTGGCACTTGGTCCTGGTGGTCTGCACTGACTAGAACCAGGACAGTGCTGTAAAAGACCTATTAAGTATCAGTCACCCTTGGGGAGCCAGAGCTGGTGAAGGTGAAGGGCCTGATGTCCTTGAGAGGTCCAGGGAGAAAAGGTCCAGAGGGGGCGATGGCAATGCTATCTGTAAACCTACTGTGTGCAAGGCATTTGCGGCCATCAGCACCAGCTGTGACAGAACAGGCATCACACCGTACACAATAGTGGGACTGGCAGTGCTGCTTCAAGGCACGGCCGTGTGGATGCATGTCAGATGCAAGGTATACGCCGTCCACTGGGTGCAGCAGTCCTGTTGTCACACCCAGGTTCCAGATGTGGAGATTGAGGCTGGTCACAGATTCCAGGGCCCAGCTGATTTTCACCTGGACATGTCCGCCTTGCCTTCTACAAGTCCCCCTACAGGGACAAAACCTGGGCTGGAAGCTGTGTGCAGGGATAAGAACCTGGCTGGAAGCTGCGTGCAGGGATAAGAACCTGGCTGGAAGCTGCGTGCAGGGATAAGAACCTGG
>NW_003852418.1:20718290-20720231 GCF_000181295.1 Otolemur garnettii | reverse complement strand
GTGCAGGGATAAGAACCTGGGTGGAAGCTGCGTGCAGGGATAAGAACCTGCAAGCATGGAAAGGACGCCGGGTAGGTGTGACGAACCCCAGGCAGGGGTGGGGTGGGGTGGGGGGCAAGTGGCAGAGAACAGCACAGCTCAGGAAGGGGGTTACAGGAGGGGTGACTTACGGCCACAACAGAGACAGAGATGGTGACTGCAGGGGAGGAGCGTCACACAAATAGCCAGAAGCACAAGAGGCAACGGAGACAGTGGAGTATTTTTCAGGGGGAAGTGGAGACATGGAGCAGGTGGCAGGGCTGCGACCTCCGTGGGCTTCCCTCCTCTGAACCTGCCCCTTAGAGGCTCTCAGGGGAGGTGCACCTCCCAGGGGTGTGGCCAGGAGGTGGGGGTGCTGACTGTCCTGCTGGATGACCCAGACCATCCAGAACATTCCACTTGGATGCCCCATTCAAGGGAAACACAAGACGTGGATCAGTCCCAGGAGGGCGGCAGAGGCGGCCTCCCAGCTTTTGTTAGCACTCCCGTTTCCCGAGTTTGCCAGCTCTGTGGACAGTGCCAGCCACGGGTGGAGAAGGCAGAGTGAAGGGGGCCTGGACCGTCTTGGGGACACTGCTAGGGCCCCTGGGTCTAGTTGTGCCATGACATGTTCAAGGATTTCAATCATGAAAGCCCAGAAATCCCTCCCTTGCGTCCCTCTTTCTTACTCTCCCTCTCTGTTCTTAATCTATTTTTGAGTTAATAAGAAAGCCATGTGGGGAGGCAGGCCTTGAGTGTGGTGCTAAGGCAGCTGGATTCCAGGAGCCCACGAGTACTGGGTTGGCAAAGGTAGCTGCCGGCTCGTGGAACAGGAGAAGGCAGATTTACGCAGTTTGCCAGTTTCCATGGTGCAAATATCTCCACCATGGGCAACTTCAATGTACCAAGGTGACATTCCTAACTGCAGGGCTGGGGAGACAGCACAGCTGGCTCCAGCCAGGGACACACAATTCCTTGCTAGAACACTCTCTGAAATTCACCTTGGTCTGTCACAGACTAGACTGAAGACCAGAGATACCCATCTATCCATCAACATCTGATAGGAGCCAGGCAGGGGCAGAGAAAGTGGCTGGTGCCTGGAGGGGAGGGGGGTTATACCAGTGTCCAAAAGGCCCCCTTCATGGGGGCTATGCAGGATGCGACAGGGGACTTCCTGCAGACACAGGCTGGTGCCTGGCTGGGGGCTCCTGTCCACTGGGCTCTGACTGGTGCTGACAGACTGCTGCCCGCACACCCCCAGCAGGGGCACACCCCTTCCTACCCAGGCCAAGCACTCAAGTTCATTCCATTTCAATTTCGCTGAGCTCAAAACTTGCTCTGCATCACAGAGAGCTTAACAAAGCAAGCTGCTCAGTCCAGACACAAAGCATATGGCAGGCTGCACGGGAATGTCGCTGCTGGTGGCATCAGGCTGTGGGCAGTACCACGTGCCCAGTCCAGCCCCAGCTGAGCCCCTACTGAAGTGGTGCCGTCTGACCCTGTGGGAAGGCTGCCCGTTTGAAAAGTAAAATAAAATGATGAGCGAGTCTGACTTGAGGGATTGGCAATTGTCAGGCACGGTCTTTACTCAGATTTTTACATATGGGGGCAGCTTTTCCTCACATTGGGGTGAGGACTACTGGACCACTGGACTACTGCAGTGGTGAGTTCAGAGCCCTACTGGATAAGCCTGGAGGTGGACACACGGGGCAGTAATAAGGGCCTCGTTTTGAAGGTGGTGTAGGATAGTGAGGGCCGAACAAGATGTGAGATCCACGGACACAGGAGCCTCATCAGCCTCATTGGTGGTGGAATCCCAGTATCCAGCATGGATGGACAGACTGATGGAGAGATAGAGGGAAGGATGGATGGACAGACTGATGGAGAGATAGAGGGAAGGATGGATGGACAGACTGATGGAGA
>NW_003852418.1:20699167-20718265 GCF_000181295.1 Otolemur garnettii | reverse complement strand
ATGGATGGACAGACTGATGGAGAGATAGAGGGAAGGATGGATGGACAGACTGATGGAGAGATAGAGGGAAGGATGGATGGACAGACTGATGGAGAGATAGAGGGAAGGATGGATGGACAGACAGAAGGGTGAACAAATCTGTGGGTGGACGGATGACTAGACAGATGGATGGATGAAAAGATGAATGAGTAGATGAATGGACAGATGTAAAGAAGGGTGGATAGACTGATGGGTGGACAGATAGACGGATGATGGATGTGTGGGCGGATGGATGGATAAACGGATAGATGTGTGGGTGGGTGGATAGATGGACAGATGGATTAGTCAGTGAATGAACAGATAGAAGAAAGGGTGGGTGAATGGACGGATGGAGACAAATTCTTCCTTCCTCTAAGAACTCACAGGGAAGTCTTCAAAACTCTACACCTCCAGCCTCTCCTGTCTCAGTCGAGACGAGCAGCTTCCTGGCAGGACTCAGCCTGGTCCACATCCTGGCTCTGCCCTGAGCCACACCATCGGCCTTGGGGTTCACGTCACCTCTCCAAGGTCTCCAGTTCTCCTCTGGGTGGGTGCAAGTGTGCTAACTGGGGGGCTGGGCGAGGACGGAATGAGATGCTGATCAGTCACTGACCCTGGCCTGGGCCACTGTGAGCCCCCAACACTCATGGTGATTATTATTACACTTTCTCAAACAGTGAGTATTCTTAGCTTCCTAATGTTCTATAATATCTCTTCCGAAGCTCTCATTGATCCCTTTTAAAAATGTCCAAATTGGAAATAGTAGGAAGGAAATGACCGTCCAGTGCCCGCAATGAGTGTCCATGCTGGAGCACAGTTGAAGTAGGTTTCCAGAACGGGTTCTGGGCCTGCCCCAGCTCATGCACAGCGGCTTTCGCCCGCTGGGGACGTGAGTCATGGTTCTTATCCTATCTCTTCTTTACATAATTCTGAACACACAAAGCAAGAGCTGCCTCGGGTCTGTGGGGATGCTGGGCCCCAACTTCCAAGACGGCCCTGGACTGATGCATCTGTATTCCTTTCCTGATAGCTCTGCTGAGTCCTGTGTTTGCTGCTTAATTTTCAATTTGCATCCTTAAAAAGCTAAGATTTGATCCAGATGAGCTGGTCTGTTCTTGCAACATTTATCTGTAAAGAACACATGGCCGTGCTTTAGGGGGAGGGAGGGAACTCCTCTCGCTGCTTCAGTCTGATGTTATATGAAGAGTGTCACGGGGCGGAGCCAGCTTCCCGCTCTGTGTCCCAGCTGTTTTCAGGTTCATTTGCTGGTTTTGTCGCTGGCACCAAGCCGGGGAGGGCTCAAGGTCAGAGGCCCTGATCCCCAGCAAGACGCCTCTGCCACGCCGCAGAGCCCACGAGCAGGGCCGCCCCACACTATGCGAGGTGGTGGTACAGCCTTTGTATCTGTGTATCCAGCCCAAGAAGGAAGGCAAAATGTCTTGAAAATGCCCAGGGTGCTTTTCCTTCCGACAAACCTGCCCAGTGGTTTTCTAAACTGTACAATATTCCGAATCTTGAATGTCACATTAAAGAGTGGAGACGCCTGGGCAGAGTCCGAGTCTTTGAAAGCACGTGGCCGTGTGTGTGGTGGCCCAGGCCCAGGGGCCCCACCACCCAGGAGCATCTGGGTGGTGTTCTGCACGCCCAGTGAGGGGACAGGCTGCTAAGGGTGGCCAAGGGCTGCTCCCTGGACACTCACAAAAGGCCAGGGGCCTCAGTGAAGTATAATAAGTTGTTTCACTCTCCTAAATCATGTGATCTCCATGAGCTCTGTGTGCAAAATGCAGTGGAACCAAGGAGGGGCTATGGAGCCCAACGTCCTCGTGGCTGGAGGCTTTCCCCGGGCCTCACCATCCACGGGGGCTAAGCTGTCGCCCCTCTGAGCACAGCCCTGCTCCCTCCCTCCACAGGGCAGTGTGTGTTGTAGGGAGGGCAGCTTTCCTCCTCTCTCTTTAGATTTTACTCACATCTAACATGCAGGCAGTGAGGTGTGCCAGGCTTGAGGTCACAGCCTGACCGATGTCCACATTGTGCCAGTGCCCAAGTCCGACATCTGGATCTAGAACACTGCTGGACCCCAGAGTCCCCCTCACGACACTCCAGGCTATGGCGGCCCCAAGAGAAGCCCTCAGCTCCACTGCCATTGGTCAGTGTGGCGGGAGAATGGAGGCTCCGGGGATGTCCAGGCCCTGATCTCGGATTATCTGGGAGGGTCCTAAATGTGCGGAAAGCATATTCCTGCGGGGGTGGCAGGAGCAGACGTGATCCCAGAGGCAGGGCTCTGAGTGATGCAGTGCCAAGAGCCGGGGAGGCAGGCCGCCTCCAACAACCGCCAAGGTGAGGAAAAAGTTTCCCCAAAAAACCTACAGAAGAAAAGGCCCTGTTGACCCCATTTAGACGTCTGACCTCTGGAACTGTAAAAGAATAATGTACGTTGCTTAAGCCGCTAGCCTGTGATCGTGAGTTGCAGGAGCAACATGAGAGACTATTAATAATCCAGTCAGCTGTGCCTGTCACTGGGCGGCCTGTAGACGGGTGGCCTGTCACTGGGCGGCCTGTAGACGGCCTCACACTGGCCGTCTCATCCATGTCTGGATGTGTTCACTAGACATAATGTCAGTAACGTCATCTACAGCACCGCCCAGGGTCAGTCTCTTGAGGCGACCACGTGAGATCTTTTATCCACTTGTGCTGCATTGGGCAGTGCCTAGTATTGGGCTACTGTGAACGTCCCTCTGCGTGTCCCACGGTGACAGACACGCTTACTTCTCCTGGTGAAATGCCCGGGATTCTGGATGTGATCTCTGGAGTGGTTTCTGTTTAGCTTCACCTGCGGGACCCTGGCAGCCATTCCCAACCTGCACCTCCATGAGCCATTTATTCACCCAGAATGATTCCTCTGCACAACTACCAGGGTTCCGGGTCTGGGAGTACAGGGGTGTGTGAGGCAGTGGCCCTGGCTCCAGGTCTCTGCACTCTGGGGTTATAGGGGAGTATCTGAAGGAAGAGGACAGGACATGGGGTGGCACCCTAAGGAGATAACATTTCAACCGAGTCCTGAAAAATGAGGAAGAACCAGCCATGTGCAGAACTGGAGGAAGAGCTTTCTAGAACGACGCTGGAGGCTTCTCCTTTGCTCTGGAGTGCAGGATGTCATCCTAGCACTCCAGGAGGTCAAGGAAAGCAGAATAGTTGAGGCCAAGAGTTTGAGGCCAGCCTGAGCAACATAGTGAGATCCTATCTCCACAAAAGAAAAATTGAGAAATTAGCCTGGCATGTTGGTGCACACCCATATTCCCAGGTATTTGGGAGGCTGAGGCAGGAGAATCACTTAGGTCCAGGAGTTCAAGGCTGCAGTGAGCTGCAGTGGCACCACTGCACTCAGCCTGGGTGACAGAGTAAGACCCTGTCTCTAAAAAAAGTGGAAGAAGAAAAGCAAATTAGGAAGGAAGGAAGGACCTGGGTGCTGGCCGCTAACGCTGGGGCCACCCTCTGTGTCTCTCTCGGCATCTGCACGAGTACCTCGCAGTGACCGGGAGGGGTGCCCTTCACAGCCCTCCCATTCGATGCTGGATCCTGGCAGAGCAGGTGCAGCCCTGGCTACAAAGGATGCTGGAAAACCAGACGGTAACACTGGTCTCTGCCTTTCAGGATCGTGAGAATTCCTGGCAGAGGGAGGAACCCTGGGAGCAAAGACTCGGAAGATTCTGATCCAAACCAAGGGTCTGGGTTTACATGACACAGGACGGGGCCGAGATACACACGTGATTAAGTTGCTCAATAACAGGGATTTCACTTTTTTGCAAGACAAGTCTAAATATTTACTATGAAACATACGGGGTAAGGGACTTGAGACCCCGGGGTTATGTTTATATTTCATCGTCAGATTCTGGTTCTCCTCTGTGGGATGTGAGAATATCAACTAGTTTAATGATGTGCACATGGGGGATGAGGGCAGGGGCTACAGAGTGTGACTGTATTCCCTGGGCAGTTTCCTCGGTTTTTATCTTTACGAGCTGGGAGAGGGTCCCCGAGTCTAAAATCGTAGCAGACACCTGGTCCGTCTCTACAGTGGGAGTCCCCTCGACACGCTGAAGAACGCCAGCCCACAGCGATGGGCGATTTCCAGACGTTTGATGACAGATGTACCTTTCCTAGAGTGACAGGGTAGAAGTGGAATACTGCCTCACAGCAGAGAGGGGTACAGAATCACCACCCGAGAGGGGCGAAGGGGGCAACTGTGAGGGGCTGTGGCTTCTGAGACATGGAATAGGGTCCCAGGGAGGGGGAGGAGTCCAAAAGAGAGGCTGGGCCCCCTGTAAATCCACTCACCAGGACCCCAAAACAAAATCGGCCCAGTAGACGAATGTATTAACCACCCAGCAAGCATGAGGCAGCTTTTCTTAACAATGTTCTCCTTAGAAAAAAAAACAAAATATCCTCCCTGAAGCCCCCTGGGTATTTGGCTTTACCCTTAAGAAAAAAGCTCAGATTACTGGGAAATCTGGCCTTAAGGAAGCAGAGTGCAGTCACCTCCCAAATCCCTGCCCACGCGGTCTCTGTGCTTCCATCCAGCCACTGTCGAGAACAATCAGATCTCTGCTCTCTGGCCGAGGTAACTGCAATTAAGTCCCAAAGCCCCGGGTCGGAGCCAGGTGCACTGGGGGCCTTCATGCCACCGGATGTTTCAGGAAAGGCAAGAAGCGTGAAATTTATTTGATGCCTTGACACAAAACCTGCCTACCATCGTGGGGAAGAGTGAAAGGTGTGAAAATTAAACAAATTAACCCAACTTTCCGGAGAAGCAGGGTTGTTTAAGACTTCAGCAGCTGTGCTCATCACTGTTTGGGGGGAACGCAACCATCAGAACAAGCAGAGGAATGCGGGTGGTGGAGCAGGGGAATCTTCTCCTCCACGGGGAGAGGAGCGTCCCCTGGGGTAGAGTGATGGTGACAGCTGTGGTCTGGGACCTGCCCGCCTGGGGCCACCCATGGCCTCCCTGCCCGGCGCCCAGCCCTGGGTGGAGGCTGTGCCTCTCACCAGTAGCAGGAAGACACTGGCCTGTCATCAGGACCTAACTGAGGTTGGCAGTCTCCTAATTGTTTCAGTAAAACATGATTCATAAAGAGTAACACGTGGAGATACTCACACTCGCTACAGACTGTGCACTGCAATTTCTACAATTTTTTTCTGATAAATTGTGTCCCCCAGACATTCTGCTGCTGGACTTAGATAAAGGGGACAAGCTATTCCCCATCGGAGACTTTGCGTTCCCCTTTGCCTTTTGGGTTTCAGGATAAAGACAATTTAAAGTCTATTATTACCTACAGAAAAAGCATCTCATGCACATTCAGGGCACACTCTGGAGCCCCTGGGGGAGAGGTTCAGACCCGGATGCAGGCATGAACATGGCCCTCTGGGAGTACATGGCCCTCCAGGACCACAGCACAGAGCAGGATACGCCCCAGGGCTCTCGCAGAACTCCCACTCTCCCAATCACCTTGCACGTTTCTCCTGAGGTTATTGGAATCGAGCTATTGCGCCAACAGAAGGGAGAGGGCACAAAGTGTGCATTTTCCACAGAGTCCTGATCTCTAGAAAGGTGACCACAGGTCTCAGACTATGATATCCACTCCCCGAAAGCAGCAAAGTAAAAATGGAGACTCTGCACCCCCCTGTCCCCAAAGCCACCACATCCAGAGAAAACGAGTGTGTGAAGAGCAGGTGTGGGTTCACAGTGCACGCTGAGACTCCCCCCATCTCATCAAGGTACATCTGCTCATGTAAACGAGGCCCAGGAGTCGGCAAGCCGGAGGGACTCTAGTGGCCGGGGTGGCCAAGACCAAGGCCCGGCCCCTAGTTTTCAGCCGCGTGCAGGTGTGGTTTCCAAGTTCCAGGTCCCCATGGTCCAAGGTGGTTGCTGGAGCTCCAGCCATCACGTCTGTGTTCCGCAGTGGATAAAAGAGAAAGGGGGAAAGGAGACAAGAAGCGGGGCAGAAGGGAAAACTGCAAAATTAACTTCCCAGTTACATGCAAACACGGCACCATTTTACACCAGGGCCTTGGGTATCCAAGGATTTGGGTCAGGGGAGGTTCTAGAACCAAAGACCCATGGATTCTGAAAAGACTGAAGCTCTGCACAAATGCTCATCACCAGAGACGTCCATTCTGCACTTTGCGGCTAACGGCCAGGAGGTTTCCACCCTCTGCAAACAACACCTGAGCAACGTCTGCCAGCCCCTGTGTTGGGTCTGTGGACGACATGGCCCGGGAAGTCCACCACCAAGTGGACACAGAGCTGGCGCTTTCCCCGCAGCATCCCTGTAACTCACCATGGCCTTCGTCCCGGCCTCCCTCCTCCTTTCCTCATGGGCCTCCACTCCAGGACGTGGCTGCAGGGCTGACCCTTCCCTCGCGCCCCTGTTGCACTTATGGGAAGAGGCTGGGGGTCTCAAGGTCACGACGTGTTGTGATGCCCACTGTGTCTGGAGAATATGCTCTGGAGATGGCGGATTGGAAACCTGGATGCAGCCAGGCCTGCACCCAGTTTATTCTTGCATGTCAAGGTTTCCACAAGGAAACCTTGTGGCCTACACTAGTAGGAGTTGGGTTTCTCTCATTTGCAAACAAAAGAGATGCTGGTGGGTGGTGCTGGTGGGCGGTGTTGGTGAGTGGTGCTGGTGGGCAGTGCACAAGGGAGACTGTGGTCTTGTTCTCTTTGCCATTTCAGCGTGGGAGATTCTGCTCAGCGCAAGGCACAGGCAGTGTCTGAAGCCCAACATGTACAGGCACCAGACTAAAAGAAGAGGGTCCTGTCCCCCCAGACGTGTGGCTGATGACGGCCAGCACAGACCCATGAACACGTTTCTTTTCAATGCTGCGTGAAGAGTGCAGAAGACCAAGGCACAGGTCCCACAGGAAGGGGTGATCCCATCTGTCTGGGTGACAGTGAGTGGGCCCTGCCTCCTCCAGATGGTCACTTTTGAGTCTGGCCCAGAACAGTGTGCTGGCCAGTGGTGGGAGTGGGGCTGGAGAGACCTGTGTGGATAGACTGTGCACAGGATGGGGTCTCAGGGGCTGTGCTAGGAGCCTTGGACATAGCTAGAGGCCCAAGGGGTCATTGCAGGGTGTTAAACGGGGGTGGGGGTGGGGGAGGTAATGTCATCATGTCTGTATCTCAGAGACTGTGCATGAAGATTGGGAGAAAGAAAAAAGCAGGGACAGAACAGCGGTGGTGGCATCAGAGGACCTGGCAAATCCGAGTCCATCCCGTGCCCTCCACCCCGCGGGTGACGCGACTCAAACGGCGTTAAACACTCTCCCTCTCTGTTGTCGGCAGCACTGGCAGGAAAATCATCACTTCCATGCATACGTTGCAGAAAGCTCAGACGCAAATCTATCACAATGCAAAATCAGGCCTCTGTAAATATTTAAAGCTGAAAATCTTTGGAGGTACATTATCAATTCCAAGATAAATAACCGAGACTGACATGCCTGAACGCTCATTCAATTTAAACGTGAGAATACACGTCTCTGCGAATGAACGTGGAGAGTGAATCCCCTGCAAAGAAATGCTTCCCAGCTCAGCCCCTGCCAGGCCTGGTCGGTGTGCGCAGCACACGGAGCTCACGCACAGTGACCACGCGTGTTGTTCAACATCTGGCTGGCGTCGTCCTGCTCCAGTGAGCCAGTGAGGCCAGACAGCCAGAAATATCCCTTCTGTGGATGGGGTGCGCTTGAAAAACCAGCGGTGAAATACAGCCCCCATTTATGGCGGAGTGCCAATAACATGGTTCTCAAACTTCAGCGTGTGTGAGGGTCTCATAAATCATTCAAATCATTTGTCATTTGCTCAGCGGCCACCTCCTGTGGCAGGTGCAGGGCTCGGCCAGCACTGACCACTCAGCAAGAAGACAGCAGGGTCCTCCCGTGGGGAATCCTTCTCTAGCAGAAACTGTAGTAGGATCGAAATGTTCAAACTTAAAGCATTAACACATTAGATGGGAAAAAATACCAATGCAGTGTCGCTGTCACTCTGAAGACAATTACAGGAGTATAAGAAGCACTAGTTCAGAGGGCGTCACAGGGGCCACATCCAGGAATAAGGGCCCGGCTTCAAGTTCAAGCGGCATAGCAAGGTGATGCTAGATCAGCTGGGGCTTACTCTCAAAAGCCTGTATTTTTAAAAATCCACACATATGATACACACAGGGACGCCCAGAAGTCATGAGCACAGTTTCCTGGGTTTTCACAAAGTGAACATGACTCTCACCACCACTCAGGCGGAGAAAGGCCCTGCTGACCTCCTGGAGCAGTCCCACCTACCTCCTCCATCCCCCCAGGAAACATCGCCTGGAAGAGGTCTCACTTTATAAGATTTTCTAGTTTTTTTCTCATTTAAATGAATGTTTTTATCATGATGGTTCTCACATAGTTTAAATTTTTCAGCAGTATTAAAGAGATTATCATGAAGACCACTGGGACTCCCAGGGCACTGGTCCCCACCTTGGCTGTTGGGCCCCCTGGGGCTCCCTCTAGGCTAGGGACAGTCACAGGTGGGGACGGTGTCTCCACATGACCTCAGGGATGAGAAGCCTGGAGAGGCTGAGTGTGGGGAGATAGTGGGGTGCCTGGAAAATGCTCCACGTGTGTGTGTCTTGAGGAGGTTCCACCATGGCCAGGCAAGCCACCAAGAGCATCAAAGGCACTAACCACTCAGCCACCAAGAGCATCAAAGGCACTAACCACTCAGCCACCAAGAGCATCAAAGGGGCTAACCACTCAGCCACCAAGAGCATCAAAGGGTCTAACCACTGAGCCACCAGGAGCATCACAGGGACTAACCACTCAGCCACCAGGAGCATCACAGGGACTAACCAGTCAGGAGGTTGGTGACTTGGTTGGAGGGGGCGAGGAAGGAGCCTGCACCGTCAGTGAGCACCTGGATGGTCTGTGGACAGACACAGTCTCAGAAACAATGGACAGAGAGGCTTGGGCACCAGCCTTCAGTGCCTGACCTGAGGGTCCAAGGGCTGCCCAGCACGCACCACACCATCACGGATGTCAGCATGTCTCCGGCCCCTCCTCAGCCTGTTCTGCCCAACACAGGACCCGAGGAGCTCATTAGAACAGAGTCCTGGGCTCCCCTCCTCCTGATCTTCACCCCAGCTCTGGAGACTCTGGTGGAACAGTAGACAAGCCACTGCAGACAGGGCCAGAGGGGTGTGTCTGTGCCAATAAAACTTTATCTGTCACTCACAAACACAAACATGGAGGCCTCACTGCCAGTCCCAAACCAAACTGTCAGCTACATTAAGAGGTTAAAGACAGCTGAGGATCTAATTACATCGATGGAATCATCCAAAATATCTGAAATTAACAAGAAGACTATTTGAAATATGGATTTATTTATTTTGGCCGGGGTGGGGTTTGAACCCGCCACCTCTGGTATATGGGGCCGATGCCTTACTCCTTTGAGCCACAGGCGCCGCCCAATATGGGGCCGATGCCCTACTCCTTTGAGCCACAGGCGCCGCCCAATATGGGGCCGATGCCCTACTCCTTTGAGCCACAGGTGCCGCCCAATATGGATTTATTTTCACTATCATTAACAATCATGCTCACCCCATGTACTTTGTGCCTTCAGATGATAATACTGATAGCAGAGTTGGCAAGATGTTTAAAGCTAAGCATTTAGAATACGAGTAACAGTATCAGCAATGTCGTATGTGTGTCAAGTCATGGGATATGACTTACACGACTAATAACGCCACACGTGTATTAATACCATTTAATAGGGTACCCAAAAACATGCACACGTTTTAAGCAATGTTATCTATGCTTAATTTTTCGAGGTTGAATCGAAGGTCCCATTACTGGCCAAGTTCACCTAGACGGCTACACAAGTCCATTTTACCTGCCATTCATACACTTTGGGGGAACGGCGAATTTTACTTCAAAGAGATCTCTTTGTGGCACTCCCAGTATACATGTACGTGTGCTGTATATGTGTTAATAAATTAAGTAAATTATTTTTATCTTTAACATGCTAATTTGTGTTGTATGTTTTTACATACAGTGGTACTGTAGTTCCTGTGTATAATTATAAAATAACAAATATCTTCATTTGGGGGTTAAGTGATCAGATATTTTTCTCTGGGTAAGGAAAGTAATAATCAACAAAGCCTTGAGATTTGGGGATTACGGCATGTGGGGGAGGGCAGTGGACCCCCCCAGACTCCCCAAAGGCCCTGCAGGACCTGCCCTCTCAGGAAGGGAAGCCCAGATCAGATGTTGAGGTCACGGCTTCCAAACCTCATGGGGGAGTCAGACCTCTGGGCTTAGAGTCCTGGCCAGGGCAGGAGGATGCCAGGGGCATGGGGAGGTCACACACCCAAGGGTGTGGTCAGAGGAGACAGTTCTCTACAAAGTGCTGTCTTAACCTGAGACTTGACCCATCATTACCTACAAAGCCCTCCAGTCTGAGGGTGGCCTCCTCTATTTTCTTCCAGAGTAGTAATAATAATAATGCAGTATTTCATGTATTTTTATTTTTATTATTATACATATGTGATCGATGCATTTAGACCAATGCTATCAGAGTATTGGTACCATACAATACACAACAATCATTGTGATGCTAGCGACCCTACCGGCTAACACCTCCTAAGTGCAGGCTCTTTGCCAGAGGCATTACAGGCCTCTGTACAGAAGGAGATGAGAGCCCTGAGATGAGAGCCCTTCGTTGAGAGACTCTGTAGTGTGACCACTAAGTGCCCAGCCTACAGGTCTAGATAGCCTAGGATGCAGTGGTCGGTGCCACCTCTGGCCCCAAGCTCATCTCCACGCGTGCAGGATCCCATTTAGTCCTCATAGGACCCAGCCAGTTGTCCGTCTTACTCCCCCGACCTGACTGAGCAGGGTACAGGCCCACTGTGATCAGGCCACACAACCAGAGGTCTGTTCCCAAAATCTGAGCTGGGACAGCTGCGCTGGGGGGGGTCTGCTGAGTGTCACCTGCACTCAGACACCTCACACAGCCTCGGTGCAGTGGCTGCTGGACCGACATCTGCTGAGTGGTGAGCCTGCCTGGTAAAGGCCCTGGACTGGGCTTTAATTCAGAATTACTGTGATGAGAAAGCTGGGGTTCAATCAAAGCATCCAGATTTAATTTTGCTGATACCTGGCAGCCTCAACATCAGGGGGGCTGGTGGCCCCTGATCTATACAGGAGACACATGGTAGGCAGGATCCCCTCCCCACGGGGCCCACACCACTTGAGGACCAAACTTTCTTTTCTCTGTAGCACACTGGACCTCCCACCAGACTTCCTCACCTCCAAGGGAAGGCTGTCCCCAGGCGAGCTCACAATTAAACAGGCTGTCAATGTCGCCAAGACATCTCTGTATGAAGCAAATGAAGGCCCTCAGGTCAAATGAGATAATAAAAAGGATATTCCGACAGAGATTCAGCGGGAACCAACTCAATAAGAAATTAGAAGGAAAATAAAAGCACTCATCACAGTGGGCCCAGCCAGGCCAGTATGGCCATGCCCCTCCCGCCTCTTTCCAGGTCTGGCCGAGCAGGAGGCCTTAGGGCGCAGCACCTGCTCCCCAGCTGGGCAGCTTTTGCCCTGTGACCTGGGAGAGCTTGGGGGGCTGATGGCGATGGATGCACCTGACATGCCCCTGCGCCGTGGGGGGCAGGGGTTCCCACCCCCTCCTTGAAATAAATGTGCAATACTGATTTTCTGGTGAATACTGTGAGAAACAGTCTGAGGTTGTTTGAAAATGTCAGTTTAATAGCACAGGAAAATGTCGTGGGAATCAGAAGACGAGAACCCCGTGAGGGAGGGGACACCGTGGCAGGACACCCTGTGAGGGAGGGGACACCATGTGAGGGAGGGGACACCATGGCAGGACACCCCATGAGGGAGGGGACACCGTGGCAGGACACCCCATGAGGGAGGGGACACCGTGGCAGGACACCCCATGAGGGAGGGGACACCGTGGCAGGACACCCCATGAGGGAGGAGGCACTGTGGCAGGACACTCCTGTCATAGGAATGCCTTTCCCCTTTACGGGGCGTCAGGTGCTGCCCTGAGCAGCAGTTAATCTCCTGAGTTTAATGAACTTTTAGAACTACTCAATAAATACTCAAGACCATGACAAGCGCTGTCACAAGATAAACCCAGCTCTACTTCAATGGACTGTATCATTTTTGTTATTAAAAAAGGTTAATTTTCATATTCAAGGAAGTTAGCTCTCTGGAAAATAATGTTGGGGTCTCGCACATTCCGCCCCGGGGCCCTTGCAGTGTGCATGCCAGGAGTCTGGATCCTGAAAGCAAGTCCCAGTAAGTTCACCTGCCACCCCCCAGCCCACAGGAGCATGTGTGGGTCCCTGTTTTGAGGTCGTGAAAACCCCACGTGGAATAGCTGGAAGGTGGCCTTGGAAATGCCAAGCTGTTCTCACAGCACATCCCTGGTCTACGCAGCCCTGTTCTGCCAAACCTCCCAAAGCCTCCCAAGAGGCAGACAGCTGTGCTTGCCCAAACAAACCTGGCATCTGGGCTCCAGAGCACCTCAGAAGTCAGGAGGGCATCTGAGGCCTGGGGAAGCCAAGACGTGACCAATGCTTCTTGCCCATATTTGCTGGGACGGTCCTGATGCGTGGGGCAGAGGGCACTTTCTCCCCTGTGCCCCCCGTCATTGCTGCATGCGGGCAGAGAGAAGATGCCTGGTGGAAATAAATCTGCAGCACCCCACAGGCCCCTGGAGTCTCTGCCCTTCCCGTTGCCTCCGTGTCCCCAAGGGCCAGACTCAGGCAAGTCGCAGCTGCCACAGATTTGATGCAGGCAGTAATTAGGACCCTGTTATGTCTCACCCTCAGACACAGAAGTACTGGTTTCCCATTTTATTATCCAAGGACCATTCTGTTTACAGTACCTGACGGAGGCGAGAAGGTAGGACCAACCGTCTTCCTAACCAAGCTCCAATATTCAGGACCCAGGAGACATTCCCACAGTAACTAGATGAAGGTGCATCTTTGCTATCTAAGGACAGGCCTCTATGTGGAGAAAAGGCCTGCCCCTCGCATTGCAGGGGACATTCTTGAAGGACCACAGGAATGGTGCTAGAGTGAGTTGGGGGCTTGGTCTAGCTCGGACAGTATCCCCAGTCCAGGGGGTCAGTCCAGCTCTGACAGTGTCCCTATGTCCAGTCCAGGGTATCAGTCCAGTCTGACAGAATCCCTGTGTCCAGTCCAGGGGGGCTCAGTCCAGCTCTGACAGTATCCCTGAGTCCAGTGCAGGGGGGCTCAGTCCAGCTCTGACAGTATCCCTGAGTCCAGTGCAGGGGGGCTCAGTCCAGTTCTGACGGTGTCCCTAAGTAAAGTCCAGCAGTTCTGTGGGCTCAGGAGGCATCATTCCTGTTCATTGCTGAAGTGTCCAGCCCACTCATCCACCCATGAAAACTAGCTGTCCCCAGGCCCTGGTCCTGAGGCAGGTGTCAGATAGGAGGCTCTTGGCAAATCCTGGCCAGGCCCGGACCACTTCTGGCCCCTTGGCCCAGCGCTCAGCACCGCCGTCACTGAGTGATGCCAGTCTGTCCACTGGTGTGAACACCTGCACCTCTGGGCCCACTGAGGCAGCAGACCCCAGAATGGGTGCATGTTAGGGGTGTTTTCCAGAAGAGGCCTCGGTGGGATAAAAGGCCTGGAGAGCCGCTGCGGTAAGACTGCCGCGGGGAGCCACCACCTCTTTCCCCAGGGATAATAATACTTAATTATTAAGTATTAATTAATAATACTGCTCTCATAGGTATTCTTGAACTACAAAATTATTAGAGAGAATTTGGAAAGTTGATATAAAGAAAAGGATGAAAATTTCCCTGTGACTTTATGAGTTAATAGGAGTTTCTCTCTTTTTTTTTTTTTTTTTTTGAGACAGAGCCTCAAGCTGTCCCCCTGGGCAGAGTGCCGTGGCATTACAGCTCACAGCAACCTCCAACTCCTGGGCTCAAGCGAGTCTCCTGCCTCCGCCTCCCAAGTAGCTGGGACCACAGGCGCCCGCCACAACGCCCGGCTATTTTTTGGTTGCAGCCGTCATTGTTGTTTGGTGGGTCTGGGCTGGGGATTCGAACCTGCCACCCTAGGTGTATGTGGCTGGCGCCTTAGCAGGGTAGGCGCCGAGCCAATAGGAGTTTCTCAAACTTGGTGCTCCTGACATTTGGGGCTGGATCTTTCCTTGTGGGGAGACGCCTGCACACTGCGGGGTGTTTTCAGCACCCCTGGCCTTCACCGGCTACATGCCAATGGTCCTCACTGCCTCTGAAACAATCAAAAACTGTCTGCAGACACGGCCACGTGGAGAAGCCCTGAGCTGCATAAGGGCCATTAACATGCTGGGAGATGACCTTCCCACATTTTCTCTACCTATTTGACAAATCCAATCACATATTCAGTCAACAAATATTTGAGGACACTACTATGTGCCAGGGGTTTGAATTAGGTTAGGGAGCTACTGTAGTAAACAAGAAAAATTCAACCTGAGCAACAGTGAGACCCATCTCTACTAAAAATAGAAAAACTAGTCAGCTGTCACGACAGGTGCCTGTGGTCCCAGCTACTCAGGGGCTGAGGCAGGAGGATCGCAGGAGCCAAGAGTTTGAGGTTGCTGTGAGCTGTGATGATACCACAGCACTCTACCTGGGCAGCAGAGTGAGAGTCTTACTCCAAAGGAAAAAAGACACGCTCACTTTTACGAAGGGACAGTGTGTAACTGTGGGGACAAACAGATGTCTAGATGTTTGCAAAGTGCTAAGAAGTGCCCAGCAGGCCCCAGACAGGCTGTGTGATGAAGCGCATCAGAGAGAGAGGGCACTGGGGTGATCAAGGTGGAAAAGCTTTGTGATGAGAAGGTGTTCGCTACAGAGCCAGAGAACAGAGACGGGGAGCCCTCTGCCTGCCCAGCCCAATGCCAACGCCACACACAGGTGCACAGCCAAGGTCTGGCCTGTCAGGGCTAACTGGCTGGTACCCCCTCAGAGAACAGCCTTTAGCTATTTCTCAAAGAAAACAAAAACAAATCCCCCACAGAACCTTGATCAGTTTAGATAGATAAAAGGAGGCTTTTGAAGTATGTCCTTTGGGTGGCTCAAGTGGCTAAGGCGTCAGCCACATACACCAGAGCTGGCAGGTTTGAATCCAGCCCAGACCTGCCAAACAGTGACAACTACAACCAAAAAACAGCCGGGCATTGTGGTGGGCACCTGTAGTCCCAGCCACTCAGGAGGCTGAGGAAAGAGAATCGCTTAAGTCCAGGAGTTGGAGGTTGCTGTGAGCTGTGACGCCACGGCACTCTACCTAGGGCGATAGCTTGAGGCTCTGTCTCACAAAAAAGTATGTCCTTTGACTCAACACTTCTGTTACTCAAAATAGCTCCTATGCAGAGAAAAATTCAAATGTGAAAAGATTTAACTTCAAGGCTATTTATCTCAAAGAAGTGTACGATTGTGACACCAAGAAACAGAATATAAGGAGTTAGGTAAATATCCTATGTTACGCTCACACAATAGCATAATTATTAATGAAACTATCTTTTGGATATATTTTTTCATATATCAAACAGCTGTAGGAGATACTGTTAAATGAAAAAAGCATATTGTAAAAGTACAAAACACTGCCGGGTGCACTGACTCACTCCTATAACCCTGCAATTTGCGAGGCTGGGACGTGAGGATTGAGGTCAGGAGGTCAAGATCTGCTTGTGCAAGAGTGAGACCCCCATCTCTCAAAGACATACAAAAATTTTAGCCAAGCATTGTGGTAGCACCTGTAATCCCAGCTACTCGGGAGGCTGAGGCAGGAGGATCCCTTGAACCCAGGGGTCTGAAGTTGCAGGACGGTGTGAGCATGCAGCTGCACTGAAGCCTGGGCATACACCAAGACCCTGTCTCCAGACAGATGCTGTCCAGAGAGCATCCAGCCACATGCTAGGAAAACAGTACTAACAGTCCGGTACTTTCCGGACAGTCCTTTCTATAAGAAGCACGCACGTCTGCATCTATACACGCTCATACCGACATCTATCTACTGCCTGTGATAGATTTAAAAATCAAGCGGTAGCACAATATATAGTATAAGCTTTGTAGTATTTGTTTTAAAAATGCTAAGAACAGAATAGAAAAAATGGGCAGAAGACAGGGATAGGAATGTTACAGGTAACACCTATGGCTGATCAAGTGTGTGAAGAGAGATGGCCCTGGTGTCTTTGCAGGAAGCCTAGAGGTTTCCACCAGGAGGCATCTTCAAGCTGGGCACAGCAAGCCTGTGGTTCAGGGAGAGCTGTCCACAGGGCCCAGAGCACCAGCCTGCAGCAGAAGTCGGAGGACTCGGCCTACTCTTTTCAGGAAAGCCGAGCAGTGAGGTGGGTCAAGTGCAACCCCACTGCTCCAACAGCTCAGATACAAGGCGGGGCTCTGCTCCCCCTGGCTGCTACACGGCAGGCCAGTGATCCAGAGGGCAGTTTCTGCAGGGCGTCCCCACGCAGCAGACCAGCAATGACCCTGACCTCCCAAGCTCAGCCCCAGCCCAGAGCCCGGTGCGAAGTCCTTACACAGTGACGCTTTGGTTAGAGTGACAATGCATGCAGCTGATGCACAGTTGGAGACCCTGTGACCAAGGGAACTGGGGGCCTGGGCACTTTCAGGACATGACATTTACACTGAGGGTTAAAGGCCTGTAGGAGGGGAGCATGGCTGCTGGAGAGCAGGAGGTGATGATTCCAGTCAGTGGAAATGGCCAGTGTGATGTTCCTGAGGCTGAGGACCTGGTGTGTCAGGGGCCATGGCCACTATGGCTACAGCGTGGACATCAGTGGAGGGTGGCTGGGAGGCAGTGGGACAGTGGGAACCAGACCACAAGGGCAAGGCTAGCTGGGACGGGTACTCAACCCAATGTAGCCACATCAGAGACAAGATGAGCTGATGGCATCCGATTGGATCCCAAGGGGATGGGATCCCGGGGGGAAACAGGCACACGGCTTCAGCTAGCATCACCCTGGGGATTTGCCAGCCTGGTGATCTGAGCTGAGCACAGTGCTCCTGGCCTTGGAAGCAAAGCAAGCAGCTTAATGGTAGGGAAAGAAAGCAAAGCCCAGGCCCATTAAGGTGTGTGGTCTCACCAGGAACACTGATCTGAGAACCCAGAGCTCCAAGTAGACAGATCAGGATGAGCTGAGACCCAAGCCCGCCTCCTGCCTCTTCCACTGGGTCACAAGAAGGTGGCTTAGGGGAGCACAGGGGTGGTAGCAAACCCACCACACGTGGGCGCTTCTAGCAAAATCCCCACCTCTGAACTCAGTTTAAAATGTGTCCAAGCTGACATTGCCCTGGTACCTGGCAGTAACTAAAGCAAAACCTCCCTGGAACACACCTCCGCCTTAGTCCTAGAACACTCCCACCAGTAACACTGGAGCAAAGTGGGCAGCTCAGAGTTAAACACAACCACACGGTCATGCCAGGAATCAGGTGCTGTGAGCCAGAACAAGCAGAAACCTCAGACAACACAACCATGATCTCCACCGAAAGTCTAAGACGCTGTGAACGGCAGAACTGAGAGTTAGCAGGCTTGGATTTTGAAGTATTTACGCTTGTTAGGTTTACAAAGATTGGTTTAATAAGCTTGAAAATATCTTCAGAGAACAGCAAACTATAAGAAAAAAAACTAAAAATGACCCAAAGGGAACCCTAAGAAATGAAAAATACAGAAGTTCAATTACACACTTCCTGGGGGGGGGGGCTGAGGAATAGCTGAGCTGATACTGCTGAGGAGAGATGCGATGAACTGGAAGGCAGGTCAGAAGAAACTGTCCAGACGGACAAAGGGATCAGAAAGAAAAGGTTATGAGAGGGGGAGGGTGGGGCAAGAAGAGGAAAGATACCTGGACAGATGCTCGAGGACGGCCGTGGTTTGTAAGACAAGCCGCACATCCCCGGGTCACCCCCCAGCTCCGAGACGCACAGCAGCACAGTAAACACCAGCCCCTGGGTGGGCGAGAACCAGGCCCCACGCACGCGGTTTCCCTGTGTCAGCCCGACAGCCATTCCCTGGCACTGGTTGACCCTTCTTGTGTCTATGTACTGGGTTGATTTACGTCTCCCCCCAAACATGTTGATGTCCTAAGCATGGTTACCTGTGAATGTGAACTTATTTAGAAAAATGATCTTTACATTTTTGCAAGACAGCATTACATCAGGGGTCCTGGAACGAGATCTTCCGGGGCTTACGGTGGGCCCAAACTCCAGTGACAGGTGTCCTTACAAGAGACAAAGTCACAGAGGTACACAGGACAAAGTCACAGGAAGACAGAGGCAGAGACCGGAGCAACACAGCTGTCAGCCAAGGGGCACCTGGAGCCACCAGGAGCTGGCACTGGTGAGGACGGGTCCTCCCTGGAGCTCCAGAGGGAACATGGCCTTGCTCACACCTGGATTCCAGACTCTGGGCTCCAGAACTGTCAGACAAAAAACCCCTGTTGTTCTCAGACCCAGTTAGTAGTCACGTGTGACAGAGGCCCACAGTGGAGACACCCCTCCCGCACCCCCTGTCCTGTGTCTGGACTTCCCCACCGAATGTGGATCCTCATCACCCAACAAGAAATGATCCTGACCTCCCATCCCCAGCTTTCCACAGCAAGTTAGAGCTGCTGAGTTTGAAGATCCTACGAAGCATCTCAGTAATAAGCATGACGCTAAATTTGTTTCTAATGCCTCTTTATTTTTACATCTAAGCTGTTAGTGAAATGGAATGTTTTGCCATAGGTATTAGACGTCCTTTCTGTTAGAAATGTCTGGTATAATGGTGAGTGATCTTTTTAAATAGTCCTCTGAAAGACATCATCTGGTTCACCTTTTCCCCTGTTACTCAATTATCTAAGGCCAATTTGGAAAAAGAAAAAAAGTGAACATTTTTCCCCTGGGCGGGCAGGGGGATGGCTAAATCCTCCAGGTGGGGAGGGACATCGCGAGGCTGAGTCCTCACCACTCTGCAGACACCCTGAGGAGGGCGGCAGGCACACAGG
>NW_003852418.1:20682615-20699056 GCF_000181295.1 Otolemur garnettii | reverse complement strand
AGGGCGGCAGGCACACAGGCGCGCGGGGCTGGGTCCTCACCACTCTGCAGACACCCTGAGGAGGGCGGCAGGCACACAGGCGCGCGGGGCTGGGTGGCAGGCTCTCTGCTCCTGCCACTCATCCTCTCTAAACTAAAAACCCATCTTGCTAAGTGCAGGTTTTGTTTATTGTAAACTGTTATGTTGTGTGCAGTGAACTAATTATTTCCGCACAGTGTAAATCAAACCCCAAAATAACCATCTATAATTTTCTGCCTTTGCTTTCTACCAAAGAATTTATTTTTCTCCCTTAAATTTTAGAACTCGAGTCCCTGATTGGGCCCTGGTGACATCATCTATGAAAATAAGCACAACTCATCGCAAGAGTCAGCCACAAACATCCCAGCGACCTCTCGGGACAAAGCACCCCGGCTGCTTCCTTGGAAGAGACACCAGGGATTGTTCGGGAACCCTAATTTGTATTGGGGATCACCGTCTACGCAGGCTGGGGGAGCTGGACCGTCTGCTTTCTCTCTTTCCTTGCAAATTTAAAACGTTCCATCCTACGACCTGCTTAACCTTCCCCTTGTGAAATAGCACTCAGAATTTCCATCTGTGGAATTTAGATGGTGACGCTGTCGCACCATGCAGCTTGTGGCTTTCAAATATTTGCTAGATTATAAAGAATGACACTCCAGTGGCTTTATTTTATGTAAACTTGCCCACATCTTCCCTGCTAAGGGTATTTCTGATAACTCCTTAAGCAGGTGCAGGAGAAGAAATTCTGCTAGGACAGAGCACAGGTGCCACGTGTCTTTGTAGAACCTGGAACCGTTCGTTTGCCAAAGCTGTAGCAGGCCCCACACCCTGCTTCTGCGATTCTGCGCTGCGAGAAAGCTCCCAGTTGTGATAACCATGCGGGCTGCCATATTGAGCCATTTAACAGTTCATATGGTCTTTAAAATGCATATCTTGTGACAGTGAATCTGGGTTTGTGAATGACAGCTTTTTATTAGAACTGCCTTCCATCCTCCCCAAAGATATTATCTTCCTGTCATTGCAAGTTGCCAACAACATCTTGAAGGATCCAGGGAGGGGTAAACATGGGTGGGAAGGATCGAAGGAAGGTTTTCTGGCTGAGTGGCAGTGGTTGGTGGGACTGCCAAGGAAGGGGACAGAGGTGTCATTCAGGAACACTCAAATCACACGTGTGTACGCACACAGGACAAACCATGTGTCCAGAGACACAATTCATGAGATTATCTCAACTCTATCAAGAAGTGGCCCAGAACTGGGAGAAATCGAGGACAAGTGTGATTAATCTGCTCACAGCATCCGTTCAGCCACTGAGCGGTAATGGAGGTGTTCATTTAGCTGTAAACATTAAAATGTGTACAGTAAGATGGATTTGTTTTAAACAGTTCAGTGTGGCATAACCTTAACGCAGTACATTAAAATCATTCATTACCATGAATAAATAGCTTAATGAGATTTGAAGCATTGAGCAGTCTCTGTAAATGTGAGAGGAAGTGAAGCGGGCAATGGCTGTCACCAAGCATAAATTATGCAAAAATAAAACTCGTAATACAATCTCGTTCTGTCCCTTGCTGCTTTTATTGAATATTCAAAGGGACAGCTTCTCAGGACAGTATCAGGTTAGGCTGTGCAATCAAAGTCTGCAACCAAACCACCTACACAACCCCTATCTGCATAAGCCAGCACTTTAAACAGAGGCCAATTACAGTCTGATTTCTTTGAACAATCTGTCTGGGCTCCAAGCAATGCTTCTCACTCTAAGTGATTTTTCTTTTTGTTTCATGCTTCTAAAGTTGACACTTCACTTCTAAAACTTGCAGTGGGAATTTAAACAAAGACCGCCAAGCACAGGGGCACAGGGACCTAGGGCAGAGTTGGTCACACCGTGGGAACAGGGGAGAATGTCCTGGCAATTTTTCTTCTGCTCCTTTGAAAGAGTCTTTATCAAATCAGTGCATTTAAATGAATCATTCAACATACCCCTGTCCACTTTAAAGTAGAACACCCCTCCCCTCCACTTCAGATTGTAAAAACTGAGAACATTCTACTGTACAATGGTGGTGGGGGGGGGGCGTGGAAAATCTAAATATTTCAGAGCCCCGCCAGCGTGGGCCCTGCTGCTGGCCTCTGGAGGAGGAGGCTCCAAATTTGGGAGCCTTCACCTCCATGTCCAGATTGGAAAGTTGAATTAACTTCAGTAACTATAAAAGTCGTGGCTCTGACTATGCTGCCCTGCCTGGAATTTGCAGCACAGAGCACAGGGTTACCCTGCAGGGCTGCCTGCGAGTCTGACAGAGAGGGCAGAATGCTCCCAAGCCCCATGGAGGCTTAGTGCCCGTGGCTAAACCCAGAAAAGCGGCCTGCGGGATGGAGTGTGAGAGCTGAGCTGGAGTTGAGCAGCAGCCCTCGTCCGGCTCCTCAGCCCTCCCCACACACCTTCCTTGATTATCTAGTTAAGGTTTCCAGGGGACTGTGAGGACGTTTGTCTCAAAAGCCTTTGGAGGAGGGACTGACACACAGACGAATGGTGTTGTTACAGCAAAAGTCACTTTGATGTTGTTTTCTTTGACTGTTCTCTTAGGTATTTTGTTAAGAATACCTAAGAGGTAAAGGTCAGCAGAGGTCACTCTCACTACATCATCAGGTGAAGGTTACTTTCATTACCATCCTGGTAGAGTGCACACTACTGTGATGTCACTTTCTGTCCGATAAAGGAAAAGTTCTAGGTTTGTTTCCTTGTATTTCACTATAAAAATTATTAGAATAGTAACTGAGGCAGAACAGAATGGAGAGGCTACTCCCACGGCTCTCCAGCTCACTGCCTTCTGGCAATAGAGCTCAGTGGACCCAATCCTGTCTGCGCAGCTGGCCGACGGGGACAAGACTCTGGCCGGACACTCTTTGTTCAATAAGAATCCATGGTGCTCACTCCCAAACTACCAGCCTCCTCCTACCAGATCATCTCCAGACCCTGTGAGAGGCAGTTCTCAAAATCTTTCCAGGCCCCGGCACTAACTAACTCTTTAGAACTGTGGTCCCCAACTCCTGGGCTGTGGACAGGACTGGCTCTGGCCTGTCAGGAACCAGGCTGCACAGCAGGAAGTAAAAAGTGGGTGAGTGGGTGAAGCTTCATCTGTCATGACTCCCATCACCCCCAGAGGGGACCATCTAGTTGCAAGAAAACAAACCCAGGGCTCCCCCTGATCCTGTATTATGGTGAGGATCATTAATAATAATGTATAATTATTTCATTAATGATCACAATGCAATAATAATAGAAATAAAGTGCACAATAAATGCAATGTGCCTGAATCGTCCTGAAACCATCTCTCCCCCACCTGGTCTCTGGAAAAATCATCTTCCATGAGACTATTTCCTGGTGCCAAAAAGGCTGGGAACCACTGCCTGAGAAAGAATGACATTTGCCACCTGTCTGGCAGGCCAGTGCTCAGAGACCTATTCCTACCACCCATTTAATTTTCGTCACTCCCCTACCTGGCCTTCTCACGCTCCCCCTTGCAGAGGTGGAAAACAAAACCCAGGGCTCAGAGAGGTTCAAAAAGCCAGAACAGAGGATTTGGGGTTGACATGCTCATATCTCAGACCCTAAAGCCGCAGGAGAAAACCAAAATCTGTACATTAGACCAATGATAATTTCCTGTCTGAATGAAAGTGAAACCCATTCTTGGCCAATAGGTCCCCAGAAAAACCTTGTAACTGAGTTTCTGGCCATAAAGGGAAGGGGGGACTGGGCACGCTTACTTACACCCTCTCCCTCTGGAGTTTAGAAACTAAATTATTAACGGGATCCAAGGCCACACGGAGCAAAGGTTAAATCACCTACAGGCCATCAATCTGCTTAATAGATCACTTGCGTCAGCATACTGTGGTTTGTCTCTGGTTAACAGACTTCCTTAACTTAAAACATGCCAAGCCTTTAGACAAAGCCTTATTTCTTTAACCAATTGCAAATCAAAGAATCTTTGAACCCACTCACAGCCTGTAATCTACTCCCTCCCTTGCAAGGTGTCCTGCCTTTTGGGGCCAAACCAATGTTTACTTTCCATGTATTGATTTAAGATTTTATGTCTAATTCCTGCCTCTAGGAACGTCTGAGACTTAATTGCAACCTGGTCACCTTGGGTACATTTTCTCAAGTCCTCTTGAGACCATGTTCCCTGAGCCAAGGTCATACATAATTGGTTCAGAATAAACCTCTTTAAATTATTTGACAGAGATCAGAGTTCTTCCATGAATGCCTGGTTGCACACTATTGCACTGTGGTTAACAGAAGGTTACCATGAGGGGAAATCAGGCAAAAGGACTTTTCTGTACTATCCCTGCAGCTCCCCCGTGAATCTATAATGATTTCAAAAAATAAATAAATAAAATTTTAAAATGATGCTGAATCATCCACCCAAAGCTGTAGGTAGTGAGTTGAATGATGGATCAAAGACATGCTCGTGTCAAATCCCTGGAACCTGTGTATGTCACCTTATTTGGAAAAAAGGAGTTTGTAGGCAGATGTGAATAGGAATTCTGACATCAGGAGATGATCCTGCATCATCTGATCGGAGCCCAAATAGAATGATAAGTGTCCTTGTAGGAGAGGCCGGCAAGAGTCCCACCGATGAGACAGGTCCATGTGAAGACGGAGGCAGAGGCTGGAGCCATGCGGCCACCAGCCGAGGGACACCTGGAGCCACCAGGAGCTGGAAAAGCCCAGGGAGGGTCCTCTGGGGCCTCCAGAGGCAGCAGGGTCCACACGCCACTCCCTGACGCCAGACTCCAGTCTCCAAAACTTAAGAGAACCAAATTTCTCTCCTTTTAAGCTCCCCCCTCCCCGCCCCAGTTTGTGGCAATGTTTTCCAGCAGCTACAAGGACCTAATACAATCCACTTTCAAACTCTGAAAGGAAACTACACAGGGTACCAAAAAATGTATACGTATTTCAAGAAAGGAAAGAACTGTGTTAAATTTGTAAGACTCAAGTCACGTTGAGCATCTGCGATCACAAGAGGTGCTCGGTGCAACTGGTATTCATCTTCTGTCATCAGTGTATAGTGAGCATTACAATTTTAATACTTTTTTTCCTTTCTTAAAATGGGCATGTAGTTTTTGGCATCCTCTGTATATCCCAATGCAATCCTGAGGACCATTTCTCCTAAAGCATTGACTCAGATCAAGTGAATTCAAGGCCACATTAATGAATCCTAAAAAGATGGTGGTGATTTGACTCCTTATAAACTGAGGGAGCCCGAGGGTGCATGTGTTACCTGACCTGACTGCCCTGCTCCCCAACTGCAGGAACAGACACCCCAGGACCTTCCAGGCCAAAGCAGTGCCGCGTCCACCCACGAGCCCAAATGTGCTGACGGATCGCTCGGAGCCAGTGACTCTGATGTTTCAGCAGCAAGGACTCTCTTGGATCTCACAGGGACATGAAATGTGCTTATGGCAGATGTTTCTTCTGGGAATTCAGTCCACACTCTTGGGACCAAATTAAAGACACTGAGGTTGTTTCAACGCTAAAGCAACTAGTTAACCACAGGAAGACACCATGCCATGCCTGTTCCATGTAACCACGACATCTGATTGGGGCCTCTAGATCACCTCCTCACCTAGGGCACACGTGGCCACCTCTCGGCTCTGGAGGGCTCTCCGTTGTGGCAAATATTGGTGGGAGTGGATGACAGGCAGGTGACAGAATCCCTTGGCCACACAGTCAACCATCCGGCTGGCACTCAGACACAGGAGAGGGACTCTGGCTTCATCAGGTCCCAGGAGTTCATGGCTGTGTCAGTTTCGGAAGCAGACTGACAAGCACCGCTGAGCCCAGAGCCCCTCTCCAGACGTGCCACGCTCCGCCATTGCACATCCCAAGCTCCGAATCACCCCAGTTGAGAATGAGCCACAAAGTCTTCAATAATTGTGAGCCTTGCTTGCAAAATATGCCGCTCGGCCGTCCCTTCCAAATCCCCAGTTACCTTGGCAACACAGACTTGAAGGGCGGCCTCCTCCCTCACGTGGTGGTGGGGGTGCACGCTCATATTTTGATCCTCCTGCAGCTTCCAGCTTACCTAACCAGAGCTCCCCAGTCGGGATGAAAGACATGTCCCCAGAGACAAGCAACGCAGGGTTTCGCCTCAAGACATATGCCCATCCATGTCACAACCACTAGCGAGGCTGTCAGATCAGGTATTGCCACAGGGATGTGCAGGGGTGGGGGAGGCATGGGAGACCTATGTCCTTTGCCAGGGTTGGAAATATGGGCACCTAACTCCCAGGGTCCTGAGGGTCTGAGCTGGGGCAGATGGCAAATATGGGCCGGCAACATAGGAGGGTCCATAGGAAGCAGCCACTCAGCCACCTAACGGGGGAAGAACTCACAGGAGGAAGCGCCATGTCCAGAGGCAGGCCTCCCCGCCACGTCCAGAGGCGGGCCTCGCCGCCACGTCCAGAGCTGCCTGCCATGTCCAGAGGCAGGCCTTCCTGTCATACTGAGTAAGACCTGACTGGGGAATAGTCCTCCCTTGACCAGAACTTTCTAGCTGTCTCCCTCTCACCTGAGCTCCAGGCTTGCCTGCCCCACCTCTGTGCCACTCTCGTCTCCCCCCCCGGGCCTGGTTGAAGCTTGCCTCCCTCTTCTGGGGTCTCTCTGGGCAGTGCTCAAAGTCCATACTGCAGAAGGCCAGGGGACCCCCATCACCATCTCCACCACCAAGACCATCACCACTATTATCAGCAACCATTGCCTACTGATGCCACCACTGATAAGACCACCACCATCACCACTGATAACACCACCATCACCACTGATAACACCACCATCACCACTGCCAATAAGACCACTACTATCACCGCTATAACACCACCATCACCACTGCCAATAAGACCACTACTATCACCGCTATAACACCACCATCACCACTGCCAATAAGGCCACCACCATCACTGCTGTAACACCACCACCATCATCACTGTGACACCACCACCCGTAGGCCAACACCACCTACCACGGGGCACCACACTTGTCACAACCATCACCACAGACACTATCCTCCAACACGCCTTGGTTGGTGCCAAGCTCCCTGTAGGCACCAACCCTCTAACAGCCCTGTGAGGTAGATATTATTATTCCATTTCACAGCTGAGAAAACTGAGTTTCAGCCAATTTAAACAACGTGCCCAAGGTTATAGGCAAGTAAGTGGAAAACTTGAGCCCAGGCAGTCTGACCCCAGAGCCGAGCCTCCCAGCCCCTTCTAGGATCCTGGTGACCTCTGGGTGTGCCACAGTGGCAGGTTATACTATACTATGGTGAGATGCTGTCATCACCTCAAGTCACCCCTTATCCCTGCCCACCCATCTCCTCCTCCGTGAAGACTTCCTGAGCCCTGTGCATGGGTGGCTCCCCACATCACACTTCACTGAGCTCACCCTCCCATGTCACTGTGTCCAGCTGGATAGTGAGCTCTGCAGGGAGGGACGTGTCTACTACCGCCCAGACCAGCTTCTAGGTCAGCGCCTGACCCTTGACAGGTGTCTGATGGAAGTTAAAGATGGAGGGTCGACGTGCTGCCCAAACCAGCTGGCTCCCCAGCATCAAGAGGCTCTGAATGCTTCCACCACCACCTCGTGCGCTGCCAGCCACACACATCCACATCCTGAGAATGGGGTCTGCTCCGTTGCCTTCTCAAGGGGACAGGTGTCCTATTTAACTCAACCAAGTCCAAGGTTTCACACCCACACCCACAGACGTCCCTTTCTTCAAGCCGCTATCTACTTGAATAAGTCATACTTAGCATTTATGCTGCCCTTGGTGTTTTCAAATTTCTTTACAATGTCGTTGATGACTGATCCAAATAACATCCAGCGATGAAGAATCATTACTGTGATTCCAAAGTTGATAAAATGGCCCCAGGAGTCTCACATCCTGTTCCCAGGTCATGGGACAATCCAGGACTAAGTCTGGTGTGAGCAGGCGCATGGCCTGGTTTCTGTTTTGCTGGGAGGTTGGATATAGCAAGGAATTTCTATAGTTTTATCTGTTACTTTTTCTCCCTTAAGTCCAAGTGGTCTTGAGAGGCCCAAGATGACAGTCATTACAACAAATGTGACAGGACAACCTCTATCACAGTATCTTCCAAGAACAAAGAATATTGCTGCTGTTTCTAGAACAATAAAGGAGTCTTTGAATAATTCTCTGACAATTGGTGCCCAGTGGTTAAAGGACACAGCCCATTTCATGCATTTGGTGCAAAGCTCTGCATTCCTTTCTCTGGCTCTCCCTGAGGCTGGGGCTGCCTGGGCCTGACGTCCTCACACGGTGAGCCGGCCAGCCTGGATGGCCAAGTGCACAACACAAGGGCTCCAGGGCCGGGCAGGACACGGGCTTGAGTTCAGGGCCTGGGAAGGAGCGGTGGCACCACAGCCAGCTCTCCCGCATCTGCAGTGGGTGCCGGCCCTGGGCAGCCAAATCCTCTACTTCTTAAGAAAATGAGCCAGGAATCAGGCTTTTCATGAAAAATAGGATTCTGTATAGACATCAAAACACAAACAAAACAGTGTTTTGTAAGACCTGCGGTGTTATGTAAGACCAAAGGTAGAGGGCATGGCGGGGTGGGGATGGGGGTGGGGGTGAGGATGGGAGTGTGGGGGGTGGAGGTTAACTCATCCTCAGTCTCCCCTGGGGAGCTGCTGCACCTGCAGATGTGTACCTGGTAAGTGGTCTGCTGCCACCCCTCCTGCCTGAGTGCAAACCTGAGATGACTCTGTACCTCACTGTGGCCAAAATGAGACCAGGGTGGCTGCCAGTGGGGGCAGGGGGGGCCCAGGCCTGGTGTCCTTCTGAGGTTATATCAAGGCGACCAAGGTCTTTGAGGTCTCCCAAGTCCACCACGGCCTTGGAGTGAGTCATGAGTGCTCCAGAGGTCCAGCAAGGCTTGGGGACTGTCCTGGACATTAGTGCTTCATTCCAGGATGAATCTGCAATTCTTAACCCAGGAAAAGCCACCGCACTGTGTCTGTAGACAGATGTGGGAGCTGGTGGCACCCGCGTGGGGGAAGCACGGCCACCCGCAGGGAGGCAGGACAGAGACAGGTACCCCACATGCCAGGCGGGCCGCGTGGCCTTCTCCTGATAGGAACTCTGGGAAGGCTGGTCCCCTGCAGCAGCCCTGGTGTCTGTGTGTGACTCGCAGCCAGGCCAGTATTACATGACTGGCAAGGGGGGCCAAGTCACAAACAAGGGTTGGGCCACTGGGACGGCACAGCGTTGGGCCTCTGGGGACCATAGGCAGCCAAACAAGCCACATGCTGAGCTCTGGGGCCAAACGCCAGCCCAGCAAATATCGGACAGCAGTGTTGATTCAGATGTGAGCACACAATCCCAAACCGTGTGGGTTCAGTTAAAGGAAGTGACTCTTTAGCCTTGAAAATGGGCTCTGTGTGTTTACAAACACAAGCTGTCTGCTGGGCACCAGATTAAAACTTACTTCTGAGTCACTTCCACGAGACCCGGCTTGGTACACCCCAAATGACAACAACACATGGTCGCCAGGAGGGTGGGGGTGCTTGAGGGGGCTGGCGCCACTGAGGGAGACGCTCCAGATCTGCCTTCAAGACATGGCCAACACTCCCTCGGTCTCTCGGCAGCCTCTGTCCTCCGCCCTGCTCAGCTCAGGGCTGTTGGGCACGACTAACAGTGGCCTGTTCTCCTGGGGCCAGGACCCAGTGACTGAGTTAGTGACACACACAGGCCTCTGCCTGGCACTCTCAGCCTAGGTTTGTCTGAGCAGAATGAGCTGCCTGAGGAATGAGGAGGATGCAGAAGCATCTCCAGATGTTCTGCACTCACAGCGCCAGGGGATGGCTCTTCCCAACAGGCTGGAAGCTCATTGGAGGGTCCTCAGTCCTCAGGCAGGGTGGGTGGAAGCCCTGTGTGCAATGCCCAGTGGACAGCAGGGCTGCAGCAGGAAGAGCCCCGATGATGCATCGAACCTGCCTCCCCCTGCAGCACAGCCCGAAGGCGACTGTCCTGGGAGAGGCTGCCTGGTGGCAAATGGCCATGACCACCTCCAGCCTGCAGGTGCCCTGCGTGTCCACCTCTCCCGATCTCCTCCCCTCTGTGCATGGTGGCTGCCAGGACTGGGCAGCCTGGGCAGAGCCAACCCTGCTGCTCTAGAGCCTCCCGTGGGGCCTCGCACAGGCTGCAATCTGATTACACGCTCCGGTGCCCAGCCCGCTGCTGCAAACAGACCGAGTCTGCTCACTAACGCCGAAGCCAATTAAAAAGCAGGCGTGCTCCCAAGCAGAAAGCCCCCGGCTGCGTAACCACCCTTTCCCAGGACCTATGCCTCCACTGCCTGGCCAAGCTTGAGTCCTTGGCCAGCCACACAGGGCAGGGCAGGGCAGAGGAAGGCCGAGGAGCTGCCAGTATTCCCTCCCAGCAGTGACAAAGGGGCTGCCTGTCAGGAGCCCTGGCCGCTGCAGGAGCACGCCCAAAGTGCCGCTGTGCCCAAGTTCTACACGGCACTTTGTGCCCTCTCATTAAAGTGCTTAATACCCAAGTGACAGGGGAGAAAAACTGCCTACTCATTACAGCCTCCGTGAAACAATATTGTAAAAATTTACCATCGAGTTATTTACAAAGCAAAAGATGGAATCAGCATTTAAACACCTGCTGGAAGGATGTGTCCTGCCTGAGTGCAGACACGTCAGAGCCCTTCCTGGCAGTGCTGGATGCATTTTGGTCCAAGCCTAGAACCCATGCGTGGCCTTGAGGTGGGAGAGGAAACCCCTGGGCCCATTGGAAATAAAGACCACTCAGCACCCAGGGGCAGTGGTCAGAGGCAGGAGACACAGCAGGTATGCACAGCAGGCGGAGTGGGGAGCCCCCACCCCCACGCATAGGCCAGGGGGAGTCCACTGCTTTCTACACTGTGTGGAGAGGCCCAGGCCTGGGGGCGTCACTGGTTCCTGCACTGTGGGCATCAGGGGTACCACCTTCTGCGTTTATCCCAGAGCCAAGAACGCCTTGAAGGCAGCTTTCTACCTTCACAGGCAATAGGAAAACCCAGAGCCCCCCCCCCCCCGTGCTCGAGACGAAAGAACACTCTCGAGCCTCCACCCCCCCCAGCCACTCCTCTCTGTGGCCACCTGCCAGGTGTAGGCCTCCTCATCCCCACCTGCAGGGCAGAGACGGCCGACCCCCACCAGTTCTCCCATCAGCAGCAGCCAGTGACACAGCCATGGGCAGGGTGGCTGCAGCCCTCCACTACTCAGAAACCCATCCTGACACCTGGAGTCAACTCCCGGTCCTGTCTCAGCGTCTCCAAGGTGGTTCCTGTCCCTTCCTCAGCACAGTCCACAGCAGAACTTTGGTCTCAGGGGCCCCTATGAATCCCTAAACCACCCTACCCGGGGCAGTGTGGCTCTCCCACAGCCCTTCTGACACACCCGAGCCCTCTCCCACACTGAGTGCTATTGTGTCTGGAGGGACTTTGTCTCTCCCTAGTACCCTAGGCTTGGCAAGGTCTGTCCTGCTCTCCTTGTCAGTAGTGTCCCCTCACCACAGTGTGTGCCACCCCCACCAGGCTGCCTGCAGGCTCTGGCTCTGCACCCTCCCCTCCCCAACCCCTAATGTAGGAGCCTTTCTGATCCTGTGGGTGGAGCGGGGTGCTGCCCCTGCGGGCCAGGGCTCCTGCTGCCCATACGTCCCTGGTGGGCTCAGAGCCACTCAGCGGCAGGGCCTGTTGGAGTCCTCATTGGTCACCCCCTGCCCATCATCCCTGGTGGGCTCAGAGCCACTCAGTGGCAGGGCCTGTTGGAGTCCTCACTGGTCACCCTCTGCCCATCATCCCTGGTGGGCTGAGAGCCACTCAGCGGCAGGACCTGTTGGAGTCCTCACTAGTCACCCCCTGCCCATCTGTCCCTGGTGGGCTCAGAGCCACTCAGCGGCAGGGCCTGTTGGAGTCCTCACTAGTCACCCCCTGCCCATCATCCCTGGTGGGCTCAGAGCCACTCAGCGGCAGGGCCTGTTGGAGTCCTCACTGGTCCCGACCCCCGCAGATGACCGAGTGCAGCTGAGCCCCACAAGAAGTCATTGCTGCTATTCGGGGCTACCCACAGGGCAGGGCACTGTGTCTTGATAGAATTTGATCATTTACCAAAAGAGACGGCTGTGAATCGCAACAGAACAAAAACCATTTCTGCCCCGTTGTCACCTGTGGGGAGTGGCCCTGCCTGGGACTCTTCCTACTCAGCACACAGCAGAACTGAGCACCGAGGGGCACCCTGGACTCCAGCTGCACAGGCAAATGGCTAGTAAATAAAACACATTGTTTCAAAAATGTAGCCCATGCTTTGGAATCCCTGATGGGCCAAGTTTGGCACATGGGGTCTAGGGCAGTGGTTCTGAGCCGCAGCCCACAGCAGGAAGCCACATCCCCAGAGACATAGCACAGCAGCAGCCCTACTCCGGAGCTGCGGACTCAGCAGGTCTAACTCCCCCCAGTCCTCCCTGTCTCTGCAGAGGCAGCCTCACTGTGGCCTGGGTTTGAACCAGCCCCATGTGCTAAGAGCAAGGCACAGGTCACAATCTTCCTTCTAGGATTTCAGAAAAGCACAGCTTGTTGAGTGGGCACAGGTTATGGAGAGCGTATGCTCCAGGGCGTCCGTCAAAGCCATGGGAGGGGTAAAGGGTGGGCCATGGGCTGGGCTGTGTGGGACCCACACTCCCTCCTGGGGCCTCCGTGCAGCTATGGGGCAGAGGCAGACCCAGGGCGCACACCCAGGCCGGGTCACCCCTGCTGTGCAGGGAGCTCCTCCTACCACCCAGGCTTGGCCACCCCTTACTCAGTTAGCACCAGCTGAACCCATCCTCCCTAGTGTTCATCAGAATTTTGTGAGAGAGAGGGAGGAGAAGAGAAATTCTTTCATCTTCTCAGAAGATGGAGACTCTACAAGGAAAGGAAGCCTATCTGCTTTCTCAGCCATGATGTCCCCAAACCCAGCACAGCCCTTGGTAAATAATAAAATAAGTGCTTATCGAATGAGTGGATGAGTGGACTAGAGAATGGTTAGCTCACAAAGCACACAGATCAGGCCCACTGTCCAGTGCTCACCCTTGAAGCCAGCAAACAGCCATCCTGGAACCCAGATGTAATGCTGAGGGGCAGGGTGGCTCATAGGAGAGATGAAACGGCAGGGACCACGTCCGTGCAGCCCGCTGAATGCCCTTGACCAACACCTCCTGCTCTCCTAGCTGCTCAGTCTGGGTTAGACATCTGCTGATCCCCTCCATCCCTAGGGGAGTGAGGGTGCTGTGGGGGCAGGTGCTGGCTCCCTGTCTGTGCACGGGGTGTCCAGGGCCTGGGGCAGAGACTGGGCCAGAGAGGCAGCCTGGGATGGCCTTTTTGCCAGCAGGTGCCACTGGTTACAGACAAGGCACCTTCTCCACGTGTCCAGACCACTGGGTACCCAGTGCTGTGGCAAAGGGATGCAGGGACTGACAGAAGCCCCACGTGCCCCGACCCGGCCCTGGTCTCCCTCCTGCGCCCTGTGCTTGGGAGATGCCCTGTTTAGCTGATGTCCATTAGGGAAGCAGGCTGGACTCCCCACTCGACTGTCGGGAACCCAAGATAAAATGGGAACATATTCTTTCTCGGTACCCAAGTCGATAGACGGCTGCTGTGCAGATTAGCAGAAAGGGGTCCAAGGAATGTGTCTGGCTTGTCAGCTTTGATCTTGATGTTGCACCCACGTCCCACTCTCCGAAAATCACACCTTGGAGTGATTTACAAACACTCATCAACTCGCCAAGCGCTTCTCTGATCTGCCCGTTCCCCAAGTTCTGCTCCCTCTCTTTTGACACACGTCACCAGGAAAGAAATACTCCACCCTCCTGCCCCACCCCCACCCACATAAGGAGCATGTGCCTCCGCCAATGGGAGGGGCCCACTCTTGTGACTCTGGTGGCCCCAGGATGAGAGGGGGCACCTTGGTGGAAAGGTCACTCTTCAGGCTCCTAAATCTCAGCATGACAAGCACCTCCAGGTCCCCAGGCCAGTGCCGGGCTCCCAGCTGTCTTCCTAACTATGACACTGGCTGGACTGAGGCTGCTCTTCCCAGAGCCTCCAACCTGCTGTCGTAAGAGCAGAGCCCACAGGACGCCCCTCCTGGGAACCTGTGACCCCCCAGTTCTCGTTCCTCGTAGTCAGTCCCCCCGCTGCTGTGCAGTTCTGTCCCGTTTGCCGGCCCACCGTGGAGACTGGGATGACTAGTCCATGTTCTGTTGTCTGGCGGTTCCCCATCATCACTTGCCTACCTGCAGCCTGGACACATCCAGCTCCCCTTTCTGAAGCCAGTTGACACTCCTCTGGTCATCTGGCTTTCATCAGATTCACTGAAGTTTTCGTCCAGTCTGTGTTAAATGCAGAGATCCCCATATCCCATGGCCTCCAACATGTGGTCCAGAACTGAGCCCTGAGGAGGACCTTGGTCCTTGACTTCCTTCTCCTGTCCCACCCCTGCCCTGGTGGCCTCTGGCTTCTCCTAATGACCCAGAGAACCAAGGGCAGCATTTGCTAGAACCAGCCTGTCGCCGAGCTCTCCGGATTCCAGCTTTGGGTTTTATTTGTGTTCCTCCTCCCCAAAAAGTTGTCGTCTCTGCCTGCTCTCCTTCCAGGAGGCCGGGCTTGATCCAGTGTCCGTCTGAGCACATCACGGCTAATTACTCAGCGTGGCAGTGCCCCTCCTGCCTTCCTTCAAGGGCCGTGCCACTGGGGCAGGGTCTGTGTCTTTCTGATTTGATGTCCCTCTGCTGTGACATGGCCTTTCATCCAGGCAGATTCTGATGGATCAGTCAGAGCAAACCTCAGCCTTGGGGATTCCCCTCTGGCTCTCCCGTGGGGTGTGATAAAAGAGGTCAATGAAACCCCTGCCCCGGAGAGGCATTGAGGGTCCGCCGGCCAGGGACACAGAGCCACATGCTTTATTTACCACTTTGTGGGACACAGCAGAGGCCTCAGCCCAGGAGCCCTGCCCTGGCCACCCCCCCGACTGTGGGGCAGCAAGAGGAACCTGCTCCTGCTGCTGCCGGTCGGGTGCCAGGTTTGGGAGGTTACAGGACACATTCCCACTGCACCTGGCGTCTGGACCACTCTGCTTCTCACCACAGGTTGTCCCAGGGCAGGTCTGACAGCATGGCCCTTGGTGAGTCCCCGCTCAACGTCTAGGGAGAGTGAGCGAATGACACGGTGAAACTTGCTGGGTGTAGGAGGTTTCAAGGGTGTGATATGTGAGTCCATTGCTCCTTCGTGAAGAGAAGGCCCCGACGAGAAGCCACGGCCTGGAACGTCCCTGAGCCGTGTCCCTTCACAGCTCACTCTGGGCAGTGCTGCCTGGCTCTCGGGATGCGGCCCCTGACCTGACCCCCTGACTAGTGCAAGGACATGAATGTTGCAGAACACTCCGATTATGAGAGCACCCCCCCAGGCTGCACTTTGGGGTGCACTGGAGCCCAGACGCTGGTGCGCCAGGGAGCAAAAGCCCTCCCCAGCCACCCGATCCCAGGCGTGATTTGTGGTGAACATTTGGCAGAATGACTCCCAGAGGAGCGAGTGGTTCCATGTGGTTTCAGGTGGCCTCTCGCCTCCCCTGTATTGATGGGATTGCTCCCTTGGTAAGAATTACTGTCTGGGGCCCAGGCCAGGTTCACTGTCGCCTAAAGCTTCCAGTACCCAGCCTTTAAAAGCAAAAGCAAATGTGTTCTCAAGACACATGTGAGGTTTAAATTTGACCCTCTCTGAGCAAAACACAGGGACATCTATTCTAGAGGGGCTGGAGTTCAGCTTTTACTGTTCCACCACGAGATGCTGATGGGGTAATATGTCCCATCTAGACATCCGAGGAGCTGGAAGGGGGGGGCAGGAAGCCCATCATTCAGGAAGCTCCCATTCACCACGTTTATGGAATGCCCACTCTGCCCCAGGCTCTCCACTGGGCTTCAGGGACGCAGCAGAGAAATAGCCAGGCACGGACCCCAAGTACCTCATGGAGCTCAGAGGAAGGCTGTGGGCAGCCCTGAGGGACATGTGTGCTGTGTGCAGGGCCTGGGCTTGGTGCTCTGGGGAACAACAGGGGCAGGACTGAGGTCTCCAGCTCCTAGCACAGCTTTCAGAGAGGGGCAGGCAGACGCCCCATGGATCGTCCCAATCTCACAGCTCAGAGGACAGGTTTTGAAGCTTCTGTGCAGAAAATATTCCCCAGGGATGCACTGTCAGTTATGGAGATGTTGAAGGGAACACAGAGCAAATAAAACGCAGCAAGCATCCCCTGTGGGAGTGGGGCTGGGGAACGGGCCCAGCAAGCATCCCCTGTGGGAATGGGGATGGGGAACGGGCCCAGCAAGCATCCCCTGTGGGA
>NW_003852418.1:20678810-20682325 GCF_000181295.1 Otolemur garnettii | reverse complement strand
GGGGATGGGGAACGGGCCCAGCAAGCATCCCCTGTGGGAATGGGGATGGGGAACGGGTGTGGCGGGAAGAGCAGAGGCCTCCCTGTGGGAGTGGGGATGGGGAACAGGCCCAGCAAGCATCCCCTGTGGGAGTGGGGATAGGGAACAGGGTGCAGTGGGGCTGGGGAACGGGTGCGGTGGGAAGAGCAGAGGTCTCCCTGTGGGAGTGGGGATAGGGAATGGGCTTGGTGGGAAGAGGAGAGGCTTACACGGCTGCCACACCCAGGGCGAGTGACCCTGGAGTCCCAGCAGAGGGACGGGGTGAGCCCAGAGGCTGCCCACGGTCTGCGAGGTGGTCACATGTGGAACGGGCAGAGGTGCTGGGCAGCCCTGTCCTGCGTCCTGCATCCCCAGCTCTCTGAGAGGGCCAGGAGGGACATTCAATGCCTGACACGGGGCCTGAACCAAACAAAAAGTGGGAAACTAACAACTAGCAGCTCAGGGGCAAGCGCCAAGCTCCCTGAGAACACGTGTCTCTTTTCAGAACCATCTTTTCCTCCCAAGCAGCTGCCGGAGGAACAAGGCTGAAGACGAAGAACTTCTCTGAACTCCATTTCACAGTTTCCAAGTCTGTCTGTTAATCCCAACCCAGATCCAATCTGCTGACTTGAAATAAGGATCCCAAACTGGCTGGTTTTCAGTTGCTTTTGGCTTAATTTTTTTTTTAAAGGAGTATTTTCTAATAGATAAAAAAAATTCTTTTCATGCTTCACTAATGCAGAAACAGCTGAATCAATTTAGCTCAAACTTTCTCAATAGCTTGTGACAATCCTAATTAAAATATTCACATACGGCGCAAGCTTTGGGGAACGTAATATTGCACTGTCAGTCAAATTCCGGCCGAATATTTACAACCAGCTAAACAGAACAGCAACTGCGCCGCTTTTACTCTTTGTTGCCTCTTGAAGAAAATGTAGTCAGACAATTAATGGTAAGGAGACAAAGCAAGGGAGAGGCACCGTGTTTCTTCACTCGGCTTCACTCATGAACAACTGGGTGTAAGGATGCTGGGGACTGGTGGCTGAGCTGGGGCAGGGCTAGTGCTGAGAGCTCATTTACCGGGACCCCGGGAAGCAGCTGCTCTGACATGGGCGAGGTTGCCGGGGAGGGCGTCACTGCTGCAATCTGCAGAGCGGGTCACACCAGCTGAATCCACTCCAGCCACAGCATCTGGGCAGCGGCTGAGCCCTCTACATAAATAATCCTCATCTGTTCAATGGAGACAATGATATTCCTGGAGGAGATGCTTCACATAAAGCCTTACCAAAACACCTGACAGCCACCCCAAGCTCTATTTTCCTTTTTTTTTTTTTGCAGTTTTTGGCCGGGGCCGGGTTTGAACCCGCCACCTCCGGTATATGGGGCTGGCGCCCCACCCCTTTGAGCCACAGTTCCGCCCTCTATTTTACTTTTCCGAGATTTCCTGATGTCAAAAATACTATGAAGAAAAAGATGCAAGCTTTCCAGGAAGAAATGTCCACCAAGTGTGTGATAAGCTTTGTGCGTCTGAAATACCAGAACACACTCTACTGACCCAAACATTTTCAGAACAATCTGCTGGCTTCCTATTCTGCAGACACTGATGCCCTTATGGGCTAAGGAGCTAGGAGATTCCTCACAGATAAAAACCAGGCCAGTGGCCTGCTAATGTGTCTCAGCTGTCGTGACTGTGGTGTGTGTGGCTATGTCCGAGTGTGTGCACAGACAGACAGACAGACACACACACACGGACAGATGGCATCAGGTGCGTGGTCAGTGCACACGCTCACACACACATACACACACGTCTTTGCGTTTTGTCCCTGTGCCACAGTGACCAGTGACTTCATGTTCTCAAGATGTGTGTCTGACACTCTCCTGGTTTCTTTTCTTAACCCAGAAAAGCAGATGGCTGACCTAGTGTGCGGCAGGAAACTTCCCTTGGTGAGGGCTAGAGCCTGGTGGGCTCTGGGTTACTTTCTAAGGCACATGGCCTTTTGCTTTATTTTTTGTGATACCTAATTTCTGCAAGAGACCTGCCTACACCCCCAGCTCACTTGCCCCTTCTGTCCTGCCAAGGTCACTGCTGAGCTCAGACACTCAGAGCCCCACAGGTGGCTACTGAGGGCTTCCAACGCTCACACTGGCAGAGGCAACTCAGGCTCTGCTCAGCCTTTCTGAAAGTCTGTTTTCCTGGTCACCTCCTGGACTCAGAGCTCATTTCAAGGGCTGTGATTCTGCAGGGCAGGTTCATTCAGTGTTTATTGCCTGGAAATTAAAAGATCTTGTAGTCTTTGCTAAAGGAACTAAAAGGGAGAGTTTTCTTCCCCTGCCCAGTGAATACGGCCACATTTGAGGAATTTTATTCCCACAGCGGTTTCCTCTGATGTGCTGAGTGTGAAGCCAAAACCCCAAAGCCAGCAAGAATTACGTTGGCTTTGCTTTTCTTTACGAGAAAATAGCCTATAAAATGTTAATGCCTGGCTCCAAACGTGGCCGGTGACAGCTAATTAAGAGGACGTTCTTAGGTGGGGGAGCGAGCCTGTCGGCAGACAGAAGGGCTCTTGGCCCATCAGCCCCTTCAAGACCTTGCCCTCAGCCACCCTGCTCCCTGGGCCAGCTCCAGGGACGGGACAGCTAGACAAGGAGTATGGGGCAAATCTCAGCCGTTGTCACTGTGATGTTGACTGATAGCCCACAAAGGCCAGTGCCTTCCATGCAGCCAGGACAGAAAGGGAGGTCCAGGCAGAAGGCAGAGGCTGAGGCTCCAGTGGGGTCAGGATGTCCATATGGGGGCTGGGGGCCCATCATTCTCCCTGATTTACATTAACAGTGTCGGTGGCAGCTGTGCCCAGGTCCGGGTGCCGAGCATTTTGCTAAACTCTGTGCGTGCATCAGCGTTATGATTTTACGACCCCTTAACGTGGGTAGGGTCATTTCTAATGCATTCGCCAGGAAATTGTGATCCAGACAGGATGAGCGACTGATTGGGGTAAGAATTAGAATTCAAAGGAGAATTATTTGATGAGAGTCCAGCAAAGACCTAAGAGCTTTTTCTGACAAAACCTATACTTTCCCACCCATGTGTCACCACAAGAACATTCCAGTTCTACAGAGCAGCCATGCTCCAGCTGGGCACTGCTGAAGTCTGGGGCTTTGCTGTAGAGTTGTCCTGGACATGGCAGGGCGCTGTGGGCGGCATCCTGGCCTGGGCATGGCTAGGCATCATGGGCAGCATCCTGGCCTGGGCATGGCTAGGCACTGTGGGCAGCATCCTGGGGCACCATCCTGGGCATGACTGGGGACCATGGGCAGCATCCTGGGCATGGTGGGCACTGTGGGCAGCATCCCTGGCCTGGGCATGATGGGCACTGTGAGCAGCATCCTTGGCTTGGGCATGGTGGGCACTGTGGGCAGCATCCTTGGCTTGGGCATGGTGGGGTGCCGTGGGCAGCATCCCTGGCTTGGGCATGGTGGGGGCACTGTGGGCAGCATCC
>NW_003852418.1:20672561-20678277 GCF_000181295.1 Otolemur garnettii | reverse complement strand
TGGGGGCACTGTGGGCAGCATCCCCGGCCTGGGCATGACAGGGCACCATGGGCAGCATCCTGGGCATGGTGGGTGCTGTGGGCAGCATCCCCGGCCTCCACCCACCAGACACCAGCACCACCTTCTGCAGTCTGACAACCAGGAATCTCCTCAGACACTGGCAACTGTCTCTTGAGGGAAAAGTCACCACTGCCACAGAATCTTCCCAATGGTCACCATCTTCTGTCCCCACATCTCAAAGCAGGAAAACCCAGTCTGGCGACACAGAAACTGAAGAGCCCTCTGAACACAAAGCAGCTGCCGGAGTGAAAAATCATCATTCTCCACTATTCTCAAAGATGAATTTCACTGAAGCAACCAAGCTAAAAAGAACTTTCCATTTCCAGATGTTTCCAGGCTCTGACACCAAGTGCCGTTCCCGCCTGTCCAGCCCAGGGGAGCTGGGGTGAATCCTGAGCACCGCGCACCTATCGATTTTTATGCAAATCAAAAAACAAAAGAAGAGGAGGAGGAAGCGCAGGAGGGTGGCAGAGTTAACGGGAATGAGAAGCCGAGGTGCAGTGGGGTGATCAGTCCGAAGAGTCCACTCCCAACACCCAGGAAGAGTGGGCTGTGTGCGGAGTCTGCATGCCACAGAGCCTCGGCACTTCAAGGCAGTTCACAAGGTAATGAGTTAGATAACAGTGGTGGAATGAATTCACAGCGCAAAGTCGCCGGAATTATGCAACCAGCAATGGCTTGGCATGTCCCTGGAGATTGTGAAATTAATTTTAATGGAAAGGGAAATGTTAGTCGGGAGACAGCCTGTTTTGGGGACACATGGAGACTCCCGTTCCAGCCCTGGTGCCTCTGAGCCCCCAGGCAATGTGTCGCAGCCTTGAGACCCCTCCTAACTCCACTCTGTGCTGTGGAGACCTTTGTCACGAAAGACTTGGGGAGGGAAGCAGGCCTGGAGCCAGAAAGGAACCCAGCAGGTGAGGACCCTGACGGGGGGAGGTAAAAACCGGGGGGCAGGTGGGCCAGAGGGCCTTTGGGTCCAGCCGGCCCATGGGCCCTGCACGAGGTGCAGGCAGAGTGGGCTGTGAGGCTCCGGGGCCACTTGCTGCCCTGTTAGATGAGGAAAAGAAAGGCAGAGAAAAGCCAAGCACGGACTGCCAGGAGCTAAGGCCGCATTTGGGAAAAGCAAGGATGAAGGTTGAGGCCATGTGAAGAGCGACCACCCCAGGGAACACGCTTGGTAGAAATGAAGTGAGCAGCAGCAGAAGGAGACGTCAGCTCCACCAGCTACGAGGGGAACAACAACCAAAAGAAAATACAATGCTTTCTTCCTTTTTTTTTTTTTTTAAACCAAATGATCAGAAACTAAAAGGGCTGAAAGATACCAAGTCCTGGAGAGGCTGCCTGAGCAGGACCCTCATGCACCCCGTGCGTGGTTGGAGCCTGGCACAGACATTTTTAAAGGCAGTTTTGACAGTGTTTGTCCCATTTCTAGCTGTGCTCAGCACAGTGTGGAGGGGCACTGGTTGCCTATAAGGGATAATAAGCTAAATGCCACCAGCAAAGGTTACACAAACAAATGGAATGCCCCATCTATGGGCACTCTGCTATTTTTAAAAGATGAAGTAAAAACTGTGTGTCTTCATGTGGCATGGGTTTCTCCCGTGCATATTAAATTTTAAAAGCAAGTTGCAGAAATACATGCAAAATGAATACATTTATGCTAAAGTAACATGTGACAGGTTCCAGGGCCTCCGGTGGACATCAGAGTCTGTGGATGCGTGAGGCCCGTGTCACATGCTGCAGTGGTGCCTGCCCTCTGCACACTGCGCCTCTAGATCCCTCATGATACTCAGTGCCACCCAACGCAGTGTTACTAGCTGTCACCCTGCTCTGTGAGGGGAAATGACAAGAAGAGTCTGCATGTGTTCAGCGCAGGTGCTTTAAAATACTTTCTGTCCGAGGTCGCCTGAGACCATGGGTGTGGATTCCCAGACATGGCACATTGCCTGGCCTCCCCTCCACCTGAAAACAGGTGGGCTGCCCTGGGTGTGCCTCACACTCACCCCCAGTCGGGCCCACGGGCACCCCCACCCACAGAGGTCCTCAGGGCCCCCCGGCCCGGGGCATCTGTATTCAGGACCGGCTGGCGCCTGCCCCCACCTCAGCATTGTGGGGCCTCCAGCAGCATCGTGTTCTCCTTCATTTGCTTCTCAACTCGTACAATGTTTTCTTTCAAAATTATTTCTAAAAAATAAGAAGAGCCACTCATGGTACCAGTATGGGATAATCATCATTCCACGTGAGGCTCGGTTCCCAGCCCGCATCTTTCCTGTGATAAGGGCAGGTTTCCACCATCCAAACAGAGCCCTTCTCTGGAGGCTGCCAGAAGGGTGCCGGCCAGCAAGCACCTGGGTGGGCAGAGCAGGCCGAGGTCTGATGCTGGCACCAACCTGGTGCATGGGAGGGAAGGGCCCCTCTGAAGACCTGCATCCACTCTGTCCCTTATGCAACTGTCTCCAGGTGTCAGGGTCGTGGCAGGGTTGCAGCCGGGTGGAGAGGAGGCTCCTCGGGCCCAGATGCCGGGTTGTATCTGATGTGGAGGCCGCTCGCTCAGACTGCAGCATGACCTTCCCTGGCCAGGCATGTGGGCTGTGCACTGAGCCAGCTCAGATGCAGACCTTCTCTCCTCCCCTCTCGGCAGAAGCAGCAAGTCAGGCGGCCCCTTCCCTCAGCACGTCCTTTGTTTCACAGGGTTCTCGTTTTGGAGACCAGTCAGCATGTCCTCACCTGGAGCTATTTATACCTTCAACTGTGTGTTACTCTTCACTGCACAAGGGCTCACGATTAGGGGACCACACACCGGGGTCCTATCACTGCAGGGAGCACCACAGAGCCACAGGGTCCACCCCACAAACCCGGACAAAGGGAGTCTGGACCCCCAAGACCCACATGGCCCACAGCTGGCACCCAGCCATGGGCAATGCCGGCCACCCCCCAGGCTCCTGGCCCTGACTCTTAAGAAGGAGGAAGACAGGAGAACATTACTCTGCCCGCCCCTGGATGCTTGAAGTGATTTTTTCTTACTGACCTTGTAAATTAACCGGCTCACACCTCAAGTGGGTGGAGTGGGTGTTTTTCCTGACAATTCAACGCACAGCAAAGTCCACCAGCAACATCCACCACAGACACGTGAAATCCCAGCCTCCATGGGAGCCCCGCAAAGCCCCGCTCTGGAGATAGGGGGTGGACCCTGGGCTCCCATCTTCTTTGTCCCTACACCCCCACCTCGGCCTATCATGAAGCAGGGGCAGTCAGCAGGCAGGTGGGACCTGCCACTCAGGATGACGCCACCAGCCCCCAGAACTCAGGCCAGTTCTGGGCCTCGGACCGTGTTCTGCACCCGAGCCAGGGCTGCACAGCCTAAAGTTGAGCAGGACGCTGGATACATGAAGGACAGTTGTGACACAATGTGGCCCCAACCCCATCCGTGATCCACAGAAGCCCTGAGCAGCCAGGGCAGGGACTTGATCCTCTCAGGGACGAGAGCCAGAGGCATCTCTGCACCTTTTCTCAAAAGGTACTTTGAAAACAAAGACAAGTTTTAGTGACCTTGTGTGAATGATGTTAAAAGTCTACAGTTCTTCTTCCATACTGGAAGAGAAACAGTTACTAGCAGTCACCTAGTCTTATTTCAAAGCCAGGGAGGAAGAGTCCCTTCTGAGGCGACAAGCTCTTTGATATTTCCCGAGGTCTCACTTTCCGACGTGGGTTCACCTGCCCGGGGCCACAGACTCCGGGGCCTTTGGAGAGATCCAGCCAAACCATCAAAAGAGGATGTGGTAGAGTATAAACCCATCCTGGGTAACTTAAACACAGGGAATGCAAGAAATTAAAGGGAACAAAATTGTTGTTATGGCTGGAAGTTCAGTTTTAAGGCGAGAGAGGAGGCAGAACTCAGCATTTCCGCCTCTCGCTGCAGAGAGCTATTGGCAACAAATGCAAAGTAGCCAGCGTCCTGCTTTCTCAGATCCCGCTGGCCTGGACAGGGAACAGGCCTGTGCTGCCGTCTCCCCAATGACATGTGGGCAGTTTCCAGACCTCCCTTCTGCCCAGATTTTAAGGAGCCAGTATTCCCTCTGAGAACAGGACTTCCCAGGCACAGGACGATCTAACGTGCGTGGTTCAGACTCCGTGGTTCGGACTCCCAATCAGCCACATCTGCTGTCAATGGGAGAGTGACGATATCATGTGACAAATCAGGGCACGTGCCCTGTCAGCTGCTCTGACACACAGGGAGGTGGACTGGCCTTCCCCAGACATCCTGGCCAAGCTTACTCTGCGATTCCCGACCAAGCCAAACTCTTCCAGGTCTGTGGTGAATTGGAGCAACCCACGTGTGTCTCTCTCTCAGCCGCCACTGTTACAGGGAACTGGGAAGGTCTAATTCGTTTTAAGTAATTCTGACAGCTGCCATTAACGACTCCTTCTGTGATCTGTCATAGATGTTTATATTTAGTCACCACAGGAAGCGTCGTGGGAGTCAGTATCCTGTTACATTTTTCCTTCTCTTTGGTAAAGTCTGAGGAAGGAAAAATGAGTTTGGTAGTTGATTTTTTTTTTTTTTTATTCCCCTCTAAGTGAAATCCAAGTAGAGCATTTGGAATAAGCTAAAAGAGAAGGCCTGCCTGATCTGATCATGTGTGCCCATCTAAGAACCCGCCAGCCACCGCATAGACGCTCAGGCGTGCACCCAGCCCGACGTCAGGTCCAGGAAGGGGCTGAGAACTGATTTGGGGGATGAAAGGCAGGGTCCTGGGGCCAGGCAGGGATGAGGCACAGCCTTGGTGCCACACAGATGCCAGGTTCTGAGGACCTGGGGTGGTGAGTCAGGGCTGCAGCGGTGTCCTGCCTGAGATGAGGACCTGCACTGTCTTTGGAGATGAGCGATAAGTAAAGCACAGACGCTGGCCTCGAAGAGCCCTCAAGCTGGTGAGGGAGCCAGGCATGGAGCCAAATTGCAGACACCACACGGTGTGCTTCACAGGGCACAGGTGCCAGTCTGTGGGGGACACGCAGAGCTGCCTGGACATGTGTAACAGGGGTGAGGGACAGACTGACTGACGTCCCTATCCCAGATCACCTGCCTGCCACCCCCCCACCTGCACGACATCGTGGCCATCTCAGCTCCTGCTCCACCCTGGCCACTAGAACCCATGCCCCACCCCAACGGAGAGGTTATTGTAACAGCCAAATCTGACAGCACGTTCCTGCGAACAGGCCTCCACAGCCATCCAGGGCACTGAGAGTGTGCCAAGAACACCTTGTCGTGGCCCCCAGGGCCTGTCCATTTGACCCCCACCCCACTTCTCCTGCTGGCTCTGCCCAGCCAACGGCACCTTCTGTTGGTCCCTCTAGGACCCTGCTGACCCTGTCTCAGCTCCTCTGCCTATAAGGCTGAGTCTAGGGCCTGACTGGCCAGATGACCAGCCTCCCCAAAGAAGAAGCCCTGGCTACTCCATCCCCGTCATGGGCACTGTGCTGTCTTCACAGCCTTGCTCTTGGGGTAACCGGCCAGCTTAGGCACCCACTTGCCTAGTGCTACTTCTCTCTATGGGACTCGACCCCCATGAGAAAAGAAAAGTGCACAGCTGAGATGCTCAGGAAACACCAGGAACAAGTGCACGGCTGAGATAGGAAACACCAGGACCAAGTGCAC
>NW_003852418.1:20662492-20671292 GCF_000181295.1 Otolemur garnettii | reverse complement strand
TAGGAAACACCAGGACCAAGTGCACGGCTGAGATGCTCAGGAAACACCAGGACCAAGTGCACGGCTGAGTTGCTCAGGAAACACCAGGACTGAAAGAGCCTCTCAATGAATATGTGTCCTCGGGAAGAAGAACGTAGCAGAAACAGTGCCCAGCGGAGACATGTGCCTTGCAGAGCGCCCCTCGTCACCCCTGGGGATACATGCCTAGGAGGGCACCCCTCGTGGCCCCCGGGTGTCTTTCCTGCTGATAGTAGGGTCCATCAGGGGGCTCGCGGGTGACTGGGAAGCACAGGCCCTGCCTGAGAAGGAACCCCAGCACTGTGGCCCTGACAGTCACCTCCCCGCTCTCCATTCAAGTACTCAGCACACGATGACCGCCCTACCCCACAGAGGCTTGGCTGGCCGTGCACCATCTCTGGATACACAGAGATGAAGCCAGCACCACAGGTCCATCCTCATGGGCTGGACCTCCCAGACACTCCGGAAGGGCAGGGGCACGTCCTACACGCAGGCTTTCTTTGCTCTGCAATGCATTAAACTGAGTAAAAATAAAACACTGGCTGTTCAGTGGAGCAGGCTATTCCCAATGAAACATGGCTAATTAATTACAAGAACTAATACCACTGTTAAAAACTGGAGAGACCGAATTTCACTATGCTAATAATTGCAGGGTGGTGTTGCCTGAGGTTTTAAAGCTGCTCCAGGTAAGAAATTAGAGGAAAGTGGCCTCCATTCCTTTGGGGTCGGACAGTCACTTTTAATAGGTGGCTGTACGTACAAATATGAAGGGGGCACATGTGACCAGCACCACACACACACACACAAAACCCATTCCGCAGGGCGAGTGGGGTGTTGATTTTTGGTAGATTTTAGCCACTTACTGAAAGAGACGGGTGGAAAATCAAAACAAAAAATATTTCTGCCCCCAACTGAGCCCCAGGTACATCCTCAACACCAGTACTACAGGTAAAACGGCTAGACAATAAAATTACCTTGTTTCAAAGGGTATCAATCCAATGATTGTTTTAAAACCTTGCTGAGTTTATCCTTTTATAGGATGACTTCATATTATGAATTTTAAGCTTAGAAAAGTCTTACGATGAGTGACTATCTGTGAGTTTATGTTAGTGTTTCAGAAATCACCAGAAACTAAAATATTATAGCTGAATTCAAGACACCAGGAAATAAGGATTAAGCTAACAATTCGCAAAGAAAAATCAATATAGGAAATGGTATGAGAATTTATAAACTAAAGAGCAACAAGGAAAAACAATCCCTTACTCCTTAACAAATGGGCGGCTTGGTCCCTGGCTACCTCGTCACGGGGAAAACGGGCAAAACAGGAGGTGAAAATTTTTAAGGAATTCAAGAATTTTATTAACAAAGAACAGACAGAAAATTTCAAGTCTCTTCCTTAAATTTCCATTTTAACAATCTTAATTTGTATCTGCATTTTATTGCAAATTATCTCAAATATTCTTCTTCTTCTTCTTCTTTTTTTTTTTTTTGCAGTTTTTGGCCAGGGCTGGGCTTGAACCTGCCACCTCTGGCACATGGGGGCTGGCACCTTACTCCTTGAGCCACAGGCACCACCCTCAAGTATTCCTTTTAATGTGGACAGAAGAATAATTATAAGTAAACATTTGAAAAGCTGACACATAGGCCAAGTTATCCCTAAACCAGAATAAATTCCCAGATGGACACGTCCATAGAGTGCCTTGTCCACACACAGCCCAGAGTGTGACCCCAGTGGGAGGGATCCTCAGAGCTGGCCCCTCAAAGGGCATAAAACAGTGGCAAGAGCAAGGCGCCAGTGCTGGGCTGCCCATGAAGGCCCTGTGCGTCCTGTGGACCGGCAGTGTGGCCTGCGTCCTCCTCTCCCCACTAGGACTGTCCCGTGGACTGGCAGTGCGGCCTGCGTCCTCCTCTCCCCACTACACTGTCCCGGCTACACACTTGCAGCTAGCTAACTTCCTGGCATGGCCCGTGATCTGCCCAGGGGTGTCTTTCTTTCCTGGAATACGGTTCAGGCTTCACCTAGACACAGTCTTTACCCAGAGTCCAGCCTCAGCAGGCCCCATTCTTTCAACTGATATACCAAATGTCTTCACTGTGACAGGCCAGGAGGCTGACACAGGGGCCCTCACCTCCATGGAGCTGAGAGCCTGATGTTCCCGCCAACCTCTTCCGAAACGGACTCTGAATAAAAGGCACAAGGTCTTAGAAGAATATCTAACACCTGCAGCCAGGAGTCCAGACTAACAAAGACAGGGCAGCCGCCCTAGCAGCGAGTTTGTGAGTGAGACATGGGCCTTTCCACAAGCCTCTGAGACTCTGGGTCATCTCCAGCTGCACCTGCGGTAAACCTCTGCCTGATACCAGAACCTAGAAAGTTCCTACGCTGGGGTGGGTGGGGGAGCTAGGGGGGCGGGAGCAATTACTTGGTTGGGTTCTTGCAGCAGGATGTTAAATGTGCACACACAACTGGTTTCTTTCTTTCTTTCTTTCCTTCTTTCTTTCCTTCTCTCTTTCTCTCTTTCTTGTTTTATTTTGTCACCCTCAGTAGAGGGCTGTGGAGTCACAGCTCGTAGCAACTTCCAGCTCCTGGGCTTAGGTGATTCTGCTACCTCAGCCTCCTGAGTAGCTGGGACTACAGGCACCTGCCACAATGCCCGGCTATTTTTTTTTTTTCCTTGCAGTTTGAACCGGCCACCCTCAGTATATGGGGCTGGCACCCCACTCACTGAGGCACAGGCACCACCCTCTTTCTTTCTTTCTTTCTTTTTTTTTTGAGGCAGAGTCTCACTCTGTTGCCCTGGGTCACAGCTCACAGCAACCTCCAACTCCTAGCCTCATGTAATCCTCTTGCCTCAGCCTCCTCAGTAGCTGGGACTACAGGCGCCCACCACAAGTCCCTGCTATTTTTTCTATTTTTAGTAGAGACAGGGTCTCGCTCTTGCTGAGACTGGTCTTAAAATCCCAGCACACCTCGGCCTCCCAGAGTGTTGGGATCAGGGGTGTGAGCCACTGTGCCCGGCCCACAATTGGTTTCTTAAACTCATTGCAGAAGCTGGTTGAGTGATGGATCCTAAACTAACACAAAACACACACGCACAGGAACTCACGTTTTTCTCACTTAACTATGGGAAAATTCTAGCTAAGTATTGTTCTTTTCATGTTTGTGGCTCCTAGCCAATCTCTTGACATAATGTGAATGAAAATTCCCTTTTGGCAGGATTACTAACCTGATGTTGCTTTTACCTTAATTCATAGTCACTTCGTGTCTCATTTTCCAGCCTAGAACAGTTATTCATCTACTCATCCCTGTAACATCTGCAGTGTAAGAAACATCCCCGGGAGTGGGGCATACTGGGGGTGAGGAGTCAACACAGGCACACTCCACCCACATGGCGCAAATGAAACCCTCTCTCCTACCAGTGGCGTCTTGATGCTTCAGACCCTGAGCGGCTAAACACGTGAGCCCAGAGAAGCCAGGAGGAGACACGCCTAAGGTCCCACTGTCTCAGTGATCCTGCGGCATTTGGGAGGGTCAGAGGAAAGGTAAATTTGACATCAGCCCAGAGGTGGACGGAGGGCGGGCAGCACACAGACCCCTTCCTCTGGTGCCCTCCCTACTTGGGAGTGAGTCCCTCTAAATAACATGGGCCGTGGGAGCCCAGCCAGGGGTTTCAAATCCATCCATACTTGGGAATCTTGAGTTACTCGTGTTACATTGATTTGGGAAGAAAAAAAAGAGGCTGCTGCTCATTTCAGTTGCCACCTTTGTGCCCAGCCAGACCAGCCGCACAGAATCCTAAGATAGAGTTTCTACTCATGATCTCACCGCTGCACCTCGCTGGGCTCCCATGGCCCCTGTGATTTGGAGGGAATCACTCCCAAGTCAGGAGGGCACCAGAGGAGGGGTCCCTGTGCCGCCCACCCTTGGGGGCACAGTAAAGCACATGGGCTCCATCTGATAGCCGAATCTTGGTCATCGGTGCTGTCCCTGGCAGTCAGACCCAGAACACACAGCTGGCAGCAAACCGTGACCCTGCCTCCGTGTCACCATGGCCAACAGGCCTCATAGAAGGAGGCCTGTGCCTTTTTGAAGAGTTTTATGAGTTCCAGATGCCCAGATTAAACAGCCAGGCTTTGTCATGCACCCACCATTCCCTGGAGCTATGTCACAGGGACACACGGACCCGGAGGAGCGGCCTGTCCTGAGTGTTGGACCGACATTGGCCTGTCTGGGTCCTGCTCCCTACAGCTATTTGAACATCTCCGTCTCACTTTAAAGATTCTCTGAGCTGAAAATGGCCATAAAAATGCAATAACCAGATGGGCCTGCAAGCCCTGCTGCCAATCACTCCAATTACTCAGCCTCCTATTAATAGCTGTGGTGATTAATCAACAAAGGTGTTTATCATCTGAGAAGAAGGTGCGTCCGCACTGGGAGAATGTCATTCACCAATCTTCTCACTTGCCAGTTTTCAAGGCTGCTAAAAATTGTGATCTCAGACACCTTCCCCAATCCCAGTTTATCTTAAAAAAAAAAAAAATGAAAAATGAAAACAGAACAAACAGCCCCTACAAAGATGAAATGGGAAGGGTGGCTATGAAACCAAGCCATCTTTCTCAGACAGTTCAAACAAAGATAATGTCCTTTTTTTTTTTTTTTTTTTTGCTACTTCACAACTCCCAGATTTGGTCAATATTAGGCCATAAAACTATTTTCTTTGTCACTGGAGTCATTTTTGGGGGCAATTTTTGTCCAGGGCGGGGTTTGAATCCGCCACCTCTAGCGTATGGGACTGGTGCCCTACTCCTTTGAGCCACAGGTGCTGCCCTTCACTCGAATCACTTATTTCTCCCTGGGGTTTACACAGCCGAGGCATAAGTTCAGTACAAGTAGTAACAGTGACGACATTCAGTGAGGGCACGTGGTGTGCCGTGTCCTGTGCCGAGCACATCCACTTCCGTGAGATCACAGCCAACGGCAGCTCCTTCACCCCACACCATTTCTTCAAAACAGTGGGGAATTCACAGAAGAGCCCAGCAACAATAGTCCATCACTGAGATGTATTTCTGTTTTTCTTACAGAGTGGGAAAGTGGAGCTAACTGTGGAGGCCGGGCTAGCGGCTGTCCTCCAGGTGAAGGAGGGAGGGGGAAAGGTTGATCCCAAGCAGCCTCTCTCACCAGGACAAGGCTGCTGCTACCGGCCATACCCACTTGATGGGAACAGACTTTCTGTTCTTCAGAAGATAGAAGGAACACCGTATAGTCCAGTCTGCTGCTGGAATCCTTACTGGGCCAAAACGAAATTTGATTTATTGTCACCCCAGTATTCTGGATTTACAAGTCAACAGCTTTAAGCACGAACCTGCCCGGCTAACAGGCCGTCACGGCACACTGCATGCACTCTGTCCAGAGAGTGTTCTGTGATGTGTAACTTTAGTATCAGTCATCACAGGATCATTTGGGAAGTCCAGGATGCCACCTCATGGACAAACTCCTTTAGCAACATCCCCGGCAGATGGTCACCTGGACGCTGGGGACCAGGTTCTATGCTGCAGAGGTGAGCTGGCAGCCTGCTTGCTGCGGGAAGGCCCCCATTGTTGGTAACTCTGCCGTATCTTCATCCAAACCAGCGGTTCTCAACCTGGGGGTCGTGACCCTTTTGTAACACTGCAAATACATCCTGCATATCAGATATTTACATTATGATTCATAACAGTAGCAAAATTATAGTTATGAAGTAGCAATGAAAATAATTTTATGGTTGGGGGCCACCACAACATGAGGAACTGTATTAAAGGATTGCGGCATTAGGAGGCACTAGGAAGGTTGAGAACCACTGATCTAAACTATCTCCTGGGTGTCCGTCTGCTGCGCACGGTGACCTCGGGACCAGAGTGAGTCTCAGTCCACATCACCCGTCCGTCCTCCCGATTCTGACTTTCTCTCCCGGTAGCTCTCTGTCCCTTCACCCGGACCCCTGGTTCGGGAGACTTGTATCATACAGGGTATTATTTCTAGTCTCACATTCAATTTAAAGTTTCAGTGATAGGCTTACACCTACCTGGGTTTTAAAATTATGTCGAAGAGGCTTTCTGGGAATTGTACTTTGTTAATTAACTCCTCCTCTTAAACTCAGGAATAGCCTTTCTATTCATAAAGGGAACATGGACGCAATGCAATGCCATTTAGCATCGGCAAGCAAGTTCCCCTTAAAGGTGGGGCTGATTCAGAGGACTTTTCAAACACCTGGAATTATTTGCTCTTTCTGGGACATCATGTTGCTGCCTGATCTGGCACCTGGGAGGCTCTTCTCACATACCCCATCAGATAGTGAATCCTTCTAGACATCGAATCCAGGAGGAAACTGAGCTGGAGGGCATAACAGAGCGTCCACGTCACAGGTCGGGACAAAAAGGAGCAGGTGGACACACAGGCCGTGGTTTCCCTCGTGACCCTCCATGAAGCCCACAGCCTCTCTCTTTTGGTGTGACCCTCGCTGTTATGTGGACCCAAGAATTTCACCTCTTCTAGAGATTCCAATGCTTAGAAACAATTATGTCTAATCTCTTCAAGTCCTTAACAAGACCAGTGCTGTTTATTCCACTGTGAAATACTTCAAACATGCAGGAATCTTCAAGGAACGACCCCCCCCCCCATCACAACACACACACCTACATTTAGCAAAGGAATGCTTCACTGCTTTGCTTTGGGTCTCCGGGGAGTGTCACTCATCACAGCAGAAGACCCGCTCGCCCTCCATGGGGGTCGCTACTTGGAAACTGGTCTGTGTGTCTCCTCTGTTCAAATTTCCTGCCTTCATTCCAAATGAACTTGTACACAGAATATAGCATTTGGGAATCACATCAACGGTAGCATTTTGTCAATACCATTCTGCAGTTTTTTATACACCATCATGATTTATCTGTGGGAATATGAATATCTGTGTGATAGTCTAAGTTATCACAGACTTGCAGTGTTTGAATGCAATACACAATGCATGTATTTATTCTCCTATTGTTGGACATCTGGGTTTTCTTTAGTTTTTTGCTGTGATGAACAACACTGCAATAAATTCTCCATGGACTCTCCTTGGAGACAAGTTCAAGAGCGTCTCTAGGTGTCTGCCCCACAAACGGCAGACTCACCTCAGGACTTCCAGGTGCATAAAGGGGAGGGTGGAGTTCGCTCTAAGATTCTGTTTTCCAATGTTATCTTGGCCCCAACGCCAGCTCAACATTCAAATAATAAATACTTTCTGGGGAATAATTAGTGTAATTAAGAAGTATCTTCTAAATTTCAATTAAATCCTTATGTTGGGCAAGGGCTCGATATTATTAAAAATAAACAGAAATGGTCCGTCAGGGAGCAACTTAGTCTAGATTCAAGGTCAGGCAAGATGCATGGAAAAAATGACAGTTACATCTGGGTCAGAAGACCAGCAAAGTGGGCAGGGCGCCAACATTACGGCAGGAACGGCAAGACAAATCCCCAGGCCCATTCTTTGGTTCCTCCTCTTCAGGAGAACACTCCTTCGCGGTGAAGAACGCAGCTTCCCTCCCTCTCCCTCCAGCCCTGTTCACATCTGTCTTGCAGCTACTCCATCACTGCCAAGAACGTTCTCCTTGGAGGTTTTTAGGTGCAGGAGAAACCTTTCTGCTAGCATAAAACCCCTAATTTTCTTGTCTTCAATCTTTTCCCAATCCTCCTTAAGGTATCTTGATAACTTGTGCTTTTTAAAGAGTTCTGGAGCTAAGTCTATAGAAAATGAAGAGTTGAACAGCTGTGCTGGGTAATGTCTAATATTCCTTTGGCTGGTCAAACGAAAAAGACAAACCGAGCCTGCGATTTTCTTGAGGATAGCTAGAGGTGATTCCGGCAATTCAAATCCCTCCTTGCTCCCAGCTTTCTCTGCAAGTACAACCTTGCAAAGGACCCCACTGAAGAATAGGAGTCCTTGGATATCTGCCCAGTTAATAAGAAAACTGTAAGTGCTATTGTGCCATATCCAAACTAATTAACCCCCTGCAGTTGGAGAAAACTAAAAACCCCAGGGCAGAAACTCACACATCTCAAAATTACCACAGGAAAAAGGAAACGCTGCTCTGTCTTCATGGCAAGTCACGGGCAGGGACGCAGGCTCAGAAAGTGGCAAACGCACACATGGTGGAGAAAAAATCATAAAGAAAAAGAAGTCTTATAGATTACGAAGGTCACAGACAGGAATGTCAAACCTCCCAAACAGGGAGGTCACATTAGTGTGGTGGGAATGTCAGGTGGATTCAGACGGACGCCTGCCAGACTCCAGAGTGCAACCACCTCAGCATTGGGCCCAGGAGGCAATTACTGCTGTCACCTTCATTGCTGTCATCACCACCATCACTGTAATCATCTTTGTCAATTACCATCGCCGTCTTCAGCATCCTTTCATCCTCATCATCATTGCTGTCATTATCATCATTAGCAGCAGCATTGTTATCATTATCATATAAATCTTTCCTATAATAATGATCATCAATATCAGCATCTTCATTATATCATTGTCATCATCATTAACATCATTGATACCATTATTACCATCTTCATCACCATTATTATCACCAGGATTATTAGCAGAGGCATCTCCATCGTCAGCACCATCATCTCCATCATCAGCATCATATCTCCATCATCAACATCATCATCTCCATTGTCAGTATCATCATAAACATCATCAGTATCATCATCTCCATCATCAGTATCATCTCCATCATCAGTATCATCATCTCCATCATCAGTATCATC
>NW_003852418.1:20656866-20660527 GCF_000181295.1 Otolemur garnettii | reverse complement strand
CATCATCAGTATCATCATCATCTCCATCATCAACATCATCATCTCCATCATCAGCATCATCATCTCCATCATCAACATCATCATCTCCATCATCACCATCATCATCAGCAGCATCATCTCCATCATCAGTATCATCATCTCCATCATCAGCATCATCATCTCCATCATCAGTATCATCTCCATCGTCAGCATCATCATCTCCATCATCAGTATCGTCATCTCCATCATCAACATCATCATCAGCAGCATCATCTCCATCATCATCATCATCATCTTCATCATCAGCATCATCATCACCATCATCAGTATCGTCATCTCCATCATCAGCATCATCACCATCATCAGCATCATCATCACCATCATCAGTATCGTCATCTCCATCATCAGCATCATCAGTATCATCATCATCATCATCAGTATCATCGTCTTCATCAGCATCATCACCATCATCAGTATCATCATCATCATCAGTATCATCATCTTCATATTATTGTCATCATCATCTCCATCATCAGCATCATCCTGATCCTCACAGTTTCCTTCATTACCATCATCACCATCATTGTCATCACTACCTGACAATGCACTCTGACAGCCACACCTAAGAATAACTCATTAAGTTCTCTAAGATGCCTAGACCATCCCACTCTGTAGCAAAGCATCAGTGACTCAGGGAGGCAAAGTAATTGTCTAGGGACATCCCTGGAAAGAACAGCTAAGCCAGGACTCCAGCACAGACCATCTGTCTCAAGCCCTTGTTGTGACCCTCATAGGAAAAGGGAGCTTAGACATAGAGAAGGGGCGTGTCAGGCCCGGGTCACACACCTGTTCCTGATAGCCAGACTGAAGCCAAAATCCATCTGCTACCCACCCAGACCGCCTGTCCACCCACCCAGAGCACTTGTCCTCACTCTGCTACCACTATTTTCCTCTAAATGAGGCTGGGATATGTCATTTTAATGGAAGAGAGGCAGGAAGAGCCACATCTCACCCCTTCCCCATAAGGTCCACTGGAAAGCAGGACAGACAAACAGCACCAGGACCTCAGGGACACCTCATTGGTTCTTAATGACTTGGGCAATCTACCTTCTGAAATGAGATTCTACAGCTTAACGACCTCTCTCACTTTTTGGTCAAAGAGAAGCTTGTCCTTTTTAGCACCAATGTCTGGCCATGGGAGGCCCTGGCCTCCTTCCATCAAATACTAGTGAGACCTACTGTGCGCACAGGCTTGGCACAGATGAGGGAAGACTGAAAGAAGGCCTTCCAGGTAGGGGACATAAAGAAACCTGGAGAAAGGACAGGCTTTGTGCTGGGTAACAGGTGCCCCAGGAAAACTGGCCACTGAGGGGAGGGCTTGGTGGCAGGGGTGCTGGAGGGGGCCGTCAGGGAAACACTCGGATTGGACAATAGTACTGATGGTGGAGGAGGAAGAGGAGGAAAGGCCCAGCCTGTGTGCTGGGTGTAGGGCCCCGTCCTACACTTGTCACTCATCTAATCATCTAAGTGACCTGTGAAGAGGAGCTGCCATCACCCCCATCTCATAGATAAGAAAAACAAGACTTAGGGGGCTAATGTGACTGACCCAGAGTCTCACAGCCACAGGGGATCTGTTTGGGTCTTGTAGGATTTAGACAGGTGGATGGAGAGAAGGAACTCCAAATGGAGGGGGTCGAGATGGGGCGCTGGTGAGAACGGCCCTCTGTAACCAGAGCTGCGGCCTCTTCCCTGACAGTATTGAAACCTGGCTGGCTATTGAGGAAACAGCCGCATGTGGCAGGGCTCCCAGGCAGCCTAGAGTGCAATCCTGAACCTCCCTAATGCAAGGGCAATAAACTTTACACCATGACGGGTCCCCCTGAAGTCCCGCCCGGACCCCTGTGTGGAGGCAGCACGACCCCTGACAGAGGGAAAGTAGCTCTGCGGCCCTGGCTGGCAGGTCACTCTGGGCTGCCCTGGAGCTCCCTGCATAAAGTCCCTTCCTGGGCTGCACCACCAGGCTCGTCTCCTCCTGCAACCACCCCAGAGCTCTGCACCAGGTCCCGCTCAACGCAATTATCTGGCAACCGGTGCAGTGAAATAGCACCTGCCCGGGTCTCATTAAACTGGACCTCTTGAGCCTCACAGCCGCATCCCTGTGATGTCTAAATTGAGGTTTTTGCAACTTGGATTTTGCCGAACGTTCAAGGAAAGGATCTGCAGCTCCCCCACCCAGGGGTGTGTGTCTGTGCCTGTGTGATTCCAAGTGGTTGCTATACCTCCGTTTGTTTCTTTTCTTTATTAGAGTTGTTAAAATGCCTCTAAAAATAATTCCCTGCTCTCAAAAGGCCAAAGAAGGCAGCACCACCCCAGGTAGGTTTCTTTAGCACTGAGGAGCGACACCTTTTGCAAATAAATAAGTGTCTGGCTCAGTCCAAAAATAAAGACTCCCTCAGGCTGCGGGAAGGGAAGGCAGCTTTGTCTTAGTGTGAGGCAGGACCGGCCAGCGGCTGGGAGGGGCTGAGTGCTCTGATCATAGCCTTCTCCTGAAATAGACAGGGCGGTCTCAAAACCCAGGGTGAGGCCACAGGAAGGGCTGGACAGTAGTTACCCTAGGGGAGGGAGGGCTTCTTACTGAGAGAGGCAAAGCAGGACAGCAGAGACAAAAAAAAATGCCCTCAGCCCAGGGCAGGCCGGGGAAGCCAATCAGCAGTCTCTAGATGGAACGGGAGAAGCTGTCAGCCTAAAGGTCTGCTGAGGGCGGGAGGGGCGCAGAGGGGGTCCCAGAGCAGAATGGGAAGGCCTCAGTGCTCTAACGAGAGGGCAGCTTGGATCTTCCACATGGGCCGTCTCGGGTCACATTGAATCCCTGCACTTGTCCACAGCACAGGGGCAGCACTGTGGTGGCTGGGGACACCCAGAGGGCGAGCACTGTGGCAGGTGCCCAGCTCTTTAAAGAAACAGCCTGGTTCAGTGGGCTGTGTACCCCCAACCACGGAGACCTCAACCTCCAGCAGGAAGACCACCTCTGCTCAGGGTCTGCCCAGAGATTTACTCCTTCCCAGCTCCGCTCTGCTCACCCCAACGCCTGGCCTCTAGGACGACTGTGCCCCCAGGCAGCCTGGGGGTGCCACTGAAAAGGACATGCTCCTCTTCAGGAAGGGCGCTGTGGTCATGAGTGTCTGTGTTTTTACGCAGGAACAGGCTCGTGACCATTAATGAGACCTCTCAGAGCCCACCTGTGCCTGGCCTGGTCAGGGTACTGGGGGCCTGGTGAAAAAGCAGCGCAGACTAGGCTTGCTACCCTTGAACAGACTGTTTGCACGCTCCACAAATGCTCCGAGCTCTGCCTTGCTCACTGTTGAAGATCATAGCTGGGCCCACAGTCTAGAGGAAAAGGACCAGAGGAGGCAGATAAAGAAGGCACAAGATAATTTTAGGCAGGGATGAGGGCTGTGAAGCCAACACAGGTGGCCCAGGGACTAACACCTGGCGTCTTACTCAGGGCAGGAATCTGGAGAGGGGCTGGTTCTGGGCAGGTGAATGGGCAAGGGGTGGGTCTGGGCAGGTGTCTGAGCAGGGGCTGGCTAGACCTGGGCAGGTGACTGGGCAGGTATGTGGAGAAGACCTAGGTCTGGGCAGGTATCTGAGTCTGAGCTGCGATGGTCTGGGCAGGACCTAG
>NW_003852418.1:20655110-20656499 GCF_000181295.1 Otolemur garnettii | reverse complement strand
TCTGGGCAGGTATCTGAGTCTGAGCTGCGATGGTCTGGGCAGGACCTAGGTCTGGGCAGGTGTCTAAGTAGGGGTGGGTCTGGGCAGGGAGTGGGTGTGGGCAGATGTCTGGGCAGGACCTGGGTCTGGGTAGGGAGTGGGTCTGGGTAGGTATATGGGCAGGACCTGGGTCTGGGCAGGTGGTCTGGGAAGAAGGTGGCTCTAAGTCACGTGGTTGGGGTAGGACATGGGTCCAGGCTGAGACATGAATTACAAGGAGCAGCCATGGGCAGGTCCAGGAGAAGCTCGTAGGTGCAGGAAGTGAAGACACCCAGCTCTTATGGGGCCAGTGGACAAGTGTGAGGGGCAGAAAAGGGTGGCTGGTGATGCCGGGAGGAGGCCTGAGGGGCCCAGGGCAGCTTCTGGGTGGTGCTAAGGAGCCTGGACATGGTGGCTGAGAAACACGTGGGGAGCAGGGCTGTGACTTGGCGTGATTCACGCCTCTCCAAGCACCCTGTGACCACGGTGGACAAAGGACCCATTTGGGGACTGGAGGGCAGTAAGGGCAGGCTGCTGGGAGTGGCTGGCCAGCCCGGTGAGCAGAGGCCTCCATGGCAGCCCAGACAGGTGATTCCCGAGGCATAACCCTCCCACAGGTACTGTGGGGTCTTCTGACAACATCCACGAAGCACCTGTCACACTCTTACCAAATTCCACCAGGGAATCAGGCTGTGGCTGTGCTCTGGGGTGTGCTGGGGACCATGCAGAGGGCTGTGTGTGACAGGAGACTGGAGACAACTTGAATCTGCCCATGGGAACTGTTTCGGGGGCCAGGCAGCTCTGGAGAATGAGACAGAATTCTCTGAACTTGGATTCTACCTTCTGTGAAGTTACCTTCAATAACTAGTCTCATGTCAAAAAGCAAAACTGCAGGACGATCATGTGTTATGTATGACCCTCTCTGTGGGGCGGGGGCGCCTGCTGGTGCAGGCTCCTGCCCCTGCACCCCTGTGCACATGTGGGCTCCTGGCACTGGGTCACTACAGCCCAGCCTTGGGGTCTGGCAGGGGCGTGGCAGGCAGGAGCTGGAGGCGCAGGCCTGCTGGTTATTCTTCTTGAGGGGAACTGCCAACTACAACTTGGATTTTGTTCAAAGCACAGGCTGCTCTGATGACAATCAGTTAGAAGTGACAATCCAGGGTCTGCAGAGTGTGAGTGACTAGTTTCCGGAGGACAGCAGTGCTCAGCCTTCTGATGTCTTAGGAAGAAGTATCAACCAAAGGAGAGTGAGCGTGAGTACAAAGCAGGAGAGGGGGAGGGAGATGGAGGGAGAAAGCGGGGAGAGGGGGAGAGGGACAGAGAAGGAGAGAGAGGGAAGGGAGAGGGAGAGAGAGGGGGAGAGGGAGAGGG
>NW_003852418.1:20624777-20654371 GCF_000181295.1 Otolemur garnettii | reverse complement strand
GGGGACCCCTCACAGCCACCAACACACACCCCAGATCTGCGGGGACCCCTCACAGCCACCAACACACATCCCGGATCTGCGGGGACCCCTCACAGCCACCAACACACATCCTGGATCTGCGGGGACAGGTGTGAGGGTCTGGGTGGCTACTCCGCACGCTCTTGTCTACCACAAGCACTTTGCTACAGCTCATGGGAACAGAGTGAGTCAGACACCGTCCCACCTCAGTTAAAAGGCTGTTACTGGAGAGACAAAAAATGCCCAACGCTGGCCAGGTTGCAGAGCACAGCTGGCGGGAGTGCCAACTAGTACAGCCACAACAGAGAGCAGCACGGAGGTTCCCCAAACCTACAAATAGCACTGCCATATGGCCCAGTGATCCACTACTGGGAATTTATCCAAAGTATATGGAAGCGACATCTGCACCCCACGCTCATCTATTCACAACAGCGAGACACAGGACCGACCGGGGTGCGGATTAAGGGAACGTGGTGTACACACACCATGGATGCCATTCAGCCACCAGCAGAATGAAATGCTGTCACGGGCAGCGGCGAGGAAGGAGCTGGCAGGGAGGAAGTGAGATTAGTGACACGAGGCAGGGACAGAAGGTTAAACACCATGAGTTCTCACTCCCATGGGGAAGCTGAAAGGAAAGGTGATATCTTGGAGGGAAAGCAGGGATCCCAGCACCCTAGAGGCGGGAAGGACAGGCAGGGGAGACCAGGCAAAGGACACAGAATGACAGCTGCCCGGGAGGAGGGAGGAACGTCCCGGCCTTGGCCACTGGAGCAGGGCTGTCCCACAACAACAGGTCAGAGTCTTAAATGGTCTGAAGGAGGGTGTTGAATGTTCCAACACAAAAAGACAATGTTTGAGATGCAGGTAATCTCTGCGTTATGAACAAGGTAGGTTTGTTCTTAAGTTGAATTTGTGCATAACTCAGAGCAGGGACATTCCCCTCTTACCTGTAACAGCCCCTGTTCATGAAAGTCCTGTCAGCCAACTGTTTGTAACTCGGGGACTTACTGTAAGCTCCATTCAAAAATGCAAGTTGTACATAAGTCTGAGGTTTGTAACTTGAGGGCGGCCAGTAACAGATATGCTGACTGCCCTCCTCTGATCACCCTATTACGTGTATCGAAAACTCACTATGAACCCCGAGAGTGTGTACAATTTTTATTTTCAATTTAAGCAATTAAATTAACATTTTTTTGAAATAATGTAGGAAATACATTTGTGGTTTTTATTATAAAGTACAAACAGTCCAACTTCATGAGTTTTCAACTTGAGGATGGCGTGAAAAGGGACACACAGTCGGCATAAACCATACTTTGAGCACCCAGACAACCGGGCTGTTTTTCACTTTCAGTTATTATATCCTATAAATTATCGCGCTATTTAACACATTGTTAGAGAAGAGGCTTTGCACTGGGCGATTCTGCCCAGCTGGACACTAAGGTCTGAGCACGTGTGAGGTAGCCCAGGGTGTGCCGTCCGGTGCAGTAAACGCAGTTTCAACTTAGGATATATTTCTAACCTGTGATGGGTTTATTAGGAGGTGGTTCTATTGGAAGTTGAGGACCATCTGTACGGTGGGAATTTTGGTTGGCATTTATAGCTACTCGGAAAGGCTAAGTTCATCCTCGGGCAAACTTCTTGAGTTGGCAATTTTTTAAAAAAAGTAATTCCAGTCTACCACACATCACTCGGGGTAAATTAAAACCTATCCCCCTATCCCCTAACTCACTCTCCAGGGAATCTGTGTATCGTGTCAAAAATATCCGTCTGAAAATGCTTTACAAATACGTACATGTATAAACAAGGAGACAATCCCACATGGAGTCCTCTATTTACCACAAACGGGGTCTGTATTCTCCTGTGAATTTGCTTTTTGCACATTAGATTAGTTACTGATCAAATTTCCACGGCCCTTGGTAGGCTCATCCCCCACCCTTTATGAGGGCTGCCTGGTCTTCCGCCCTGTGGATGCTCTGTAGTTAGAACAGCTCTCAACCGACAGGGATTTGGGCAGCTTCCAGCTTCCTGGTACAAACAGTGCGTTGCGAACCCCCGTGCACACCTGTGCACACATCTGTAGAGTAACTCCTAGAAGAGTAACTTCTGAGTGTGTCTGCCTGACATCCCAGTGGGCGCTGTGCAGTCTGCACCCCCGCCACCCCGTCTGCCTGAGGGCCAGCTCCCCACACTCCCAGCCTGAGTATTAACTTGTTCACCCTCACTGCTATGACTGGGAAAACAGGAGGTCAGAGTTTTATTTTACATGTAAGTGAAAGTGCATATCTTTAGAAATGTCTCCCAGTCACCTAAAATCCCTTTTCCATTAATTGCTGGTTTACCTAATTTAGCCACTGTCTTCAGCAACAGCCACCCCCAATGGCAAACTGGGCTGTTTTAAAAGGCTATTCATTAAGGAAAACTGTCAAATAGATTTAAATATTTTTCCCTAGGTTTCTATTTATTTCTGTAAAATTTAAATGGTGTGTTTTTATAGTCAGGACTTTTAATTTTTTACAGGTAAATGCATTTGCCTTTGCTTTTACGGCTCCTGGGGACGCACATTTTTCAGATAAAAGAGGAAGCCTCAATGCCGTCCCCTGCCTCCAGCAGGCCACTCAGGCGATGCCCAGGGAACCCAGGGCTGCCCCTTCCCTCTCCTCAGCTGCCGAACTTAGGGAGATGAGGACCAGACTGTGTGGAGAAATCTCACCCAGTGGAGGAAAACCTTACAACTTCCAGCCAGTCAGACGCCCCTGATAAATTAGAAACAGGAAGCAATCCAGAAACGGTCAGTTCATACTTCTGGCTCCGTCCAGACCTTCCAGACACACAGGGGTTACTGAGACAGGAGTCACAGGCAGTAACGAGTCTTGTTGACCCCGTGCCTTTTCTCCACCTAAAAGCAAATCAGTTTTTCCTCCCAGGAAATGAAAAACAACCCATTTTTGCTACTAGTGGACATGAGCTGATGCAGCAAGTTTCTGTCGTGTGGGATGTTACCACCGACACAGCAGGCCACAATCCCCTTCCCCGACAACACAGGTCACAGCCAATGACCCTGCCGTCTTCCTCAATGCCTGTGTGCCTTTCCGGCCAGACAGGAATTTAATTCCACATGGTATAACTGTGATGCTAGTTTGATTTTCTTACACTGAATGTTTTTAAAACGGCATCTACTTTATGTATCGTGATATATTCAGGGCCATTCCTCTACCATTTTTGATTAGCTAAAATTACAAACCTTCCAGTCTGGCTAGTTGAGTCCTGTCTGTGGATTTCCGGAGGATTCTGAAGCCACACAACATATTGTCGAGATTATCACGCGTTTCGTGAGGATGACACTTTTCTTCCAAGCAAGTTTCCTCTTACGCATGCTATTTTTTATCAGGGAATCAACAGAGTTCAAAACATGTCACTCAATCATGTGTTCATTCGATATATATTCATGGAAACCTACCCCGAGCTAAACTTTGGGCTAAGCCCTTGCTAAAACAAATCGGTGAGGCGGAGAAGTCTGCGGAAAGTAGCATATTAATCACCTGCCTGAGAAAAGATTCCAGGGGAGAAGCTCAGCGAGCTACCTCTCTCCGTTCCTTTGCCCAACTTGTCACCTGAGAGTTAGCGTCTTAAAACAGGAGGGGAAAAGTATAGTTACAAGCCGTCCTGCTCACTCTACCACGGCTGTGTCAGTCCGGGGCCACTGCCGCCATCACAGAGAGCAGGAAGCAGGACCGGGACGCTGTACAGAGCAGGCCGACCAGACAGGCTCCCCAGGCAGGCCACCTGTCAGGGTGACATCTGCAGTGACAAGCACAATTGCTGTCTGGGTTTTTGTGTCATTGCTGCAACTTTCTATAGACGGAATCGCCCCTGTCTTTTGCTGCTGTTGTTTTTCAACAAACTTCTAACACACCTTCCATGGAGAGCAGCATCATCCCCCTCCTTTGGGGACCTCTGCATTGCGGTCCCAAGTCACGCCACCCTGGACAGGGCTCCTGCTCTCTGCTTTTACCCCAAAGGACTCAAATGCTACCTCCCCCGACTGATAACAAATGCCATTTCCTGCCTGAAACCCTCTCTCCCCAAAGCACCCACCACCCTGTTCTGACATCTCTTGAAAAAGATGCACACTCTTTATTTCTCTGTTTGCCCTTTGTCAGAAAAATGAGAAATTTCAAGGCCCAAGTATCTACAGGTAAGGAGATGCTAACAGAATTTAGACGGCGGTTTCACACCACACAGGGAAGTGATACCTTTGGATTCGCCTCACGGCTAGCGAAACAAAATTCAGGGACACAGACTTCCTCTGAATCTCAAGAGGTTTTCTACATGACTGAGTTTAAAAGCTGAGATGTTTTAATTTTTTTTCAGTGACCACTTATTTATGGCCCATAGCAGAGAGCAAAGGATGATATTACAGAAGCTGTTAAAATTATTGTCCACTCTCTCCGGATGGTCAGCTATGCTGGGCACAGTGAGAAGGATTTCATGTGGACAATCTCACCGGGTATCCATGAAGGCCCTGAGAAGAGGGGCTGCTGGCAGCTTTGGAAGCTGAGGCCAGGCCGGTTACATGACCTGCCCTGTCTCAGAAAGGACCACAGGTGGGAGCCAGGACCAACGCCAGGCATGGCTGCAGGTACTGCCAGCAAGATGGTCTAAGAAACTGTTACTGCATTTCCCTATTTGATGGCTTCCAGCGAGTTCCATGTCCCTAAGCTTGTACCACTCTAGTGGCTGGAACCTCCTCTGGCCTGTAAATGGGGACACCTGTGGACTAGCACATAGCACCTATGTGCCCAGGCTGGTGACCCTGACGATGACCCAGGGTAATTCATCCTGGGTCCTGGGAACTCCTCTATTCAGTGTGGATCAGTGGACTGGGGTGTAGGGTCCACCCTAGTTCACGTCCTCCTGAATGTGCCCTTTTTGGGTACAGTGAAGTTTAGGTGAGTTCACACTAGATGAAGGTGGGTCTAACTCCAAGACTGCTGCCCTCACACAAGGGCAGCCTGGACAGAGAAGAGACCCAGGCCCCGGGAGAAGCCCACACGATGACCCAGGCAGAGACTAGAGCAGGGGTCCTGCCCACACCTTGATCCCAGGCTTCTGGTCTCCAGAACTGAGAGAGGAAAGAGGGTCTGTTGTTTAAGCCACTCATTTGGGGGAAATTTGTTAGGACAGCCCCAGACACCAACACAGTCAGTCTCACCTTAACACTCGCACTCTCCAGGCAAGGGACTTCCCCAACCTGCCTGCACAGAGAATCCCCTACAGCTGCCCTTACTGTCCCAGAAGCCCTCTCCAAACGTGCCTCCTAGGGCCAGGGTGGAATTTCACACCAGAGGCCAGCCCTCAACTTGGATGCCTGGAATCCTAGGCTTCCAGAGCTCCAGCACACAGGGGCTTCTGCAAACAAAGAAGAAATAATTGCTACTTGGTCTCTGGCAGACTGGAAGCCACAGGCCAGCTCCCCTCAGGCCACCAGAGCTGACATCTCCCCTTAACCTCAGAAAGTCACCCTATAATATCTTTTCTTCGTTTCTGGTTTAGGATGGTAGAATTTTGGGTTCATTCTTTCCCCAACAGGGAGGCCTTGTAATTAGACAAACACCTTTCCAGAGCATTCAGGCTCAGCCTGGAACTGGTCATGGAACCTTTGCCTCTCCGTGCCTCAGTTCCCCATCTGTAAAGTGGGGATAAGAATGCAGCTGCTGATTACATTATTTTGCATTTGATGATAACACACAGTACTGCATATCATAACCACACGCACTGCGATGTGGTGACAGGTTACACTGTTATCCCTCTCACAGGAACACGGACACAGCTGAACCTTCACCTGTTCGACAGGTGCACCTGTTCAGTCACCTCACAACTAGTCATCTGTTGATTGCAGCTTCATAAGACTTATCTGGAGGGCAGTGTCTCCCCAAGCCTGTCCTGGGAAGAGGCTTCAGGGAGGTACCTCTCCCAGGAAACGGCAGAATAGGTGGACTGAACATGAGGTGAAGCTTCCGGCCCTCTGAAGTGCTCTCTGCAGGTGCTAGACAGCGCCTGAGCTTCAGAGGGACAGGAGATCACCTCATGTCTTCCACTAATACTTGGCCTTAGGAAGATTCCCAAAGTCTCTCTCACACAATTTGCATTGTATTAAAGAGAAACTTAAAACCTTTAGTATTCCAAGGCCCACATTTTGGAATACATCAAAAAAAAACTTTTTTTCTTTAATTTAAAAAGCAAAGATAATCCAGGCTCCTTTTGTTAAAGGTGACCTGCCTTCAGAATTAGCTGCACCCACCTTGTCTCTGCCCTGTGTGCTCCTAAGGTGAAGCCGCATTTCCCCAGATCGATGGAAAGACCACATTCATTTCCCAGGAAATTAACTGGTCTAATTTGCAGAGTTAAATAAACACCAGAGCTCTCTGACCCCAGTCAATGGCTAATGAGATCCACAGAGCCCCCCTTCTCTCTCTCTCTCTCTTTGTCTTCTCTGTGGAGAGAAGTGAGGCTGACCAAAAGCAGGACTGGGTGGGGTTGTCCTAGCCCATGGGGACCCAAGTGCCGGGGAACCCTGAAGAATGACCCGAGGGGTTTACATGGTTGGAGCAGCCTGAACCAGCAAGAAACCAGGGGCAGAAAGATGAGTCCCTATGGCCAAGGCAGCAAGGCCAAGTGGGATCAACCCCAGTTCCATGCTGTCCCCACCTGCCCACATGGCCCCTTCCCAGCTCTTTGCTCTCCCCTCCTACCACAGGACCCTGGCACGGGCTGATCCCACACAGCCCCTTCCCTCAGTCACAGCAAATGTAAATACCTCCAGACACCACCAAGTGTCCCCTGGGGACATAAGTGCCCCAGCTGAGAGCCTTTGGCTCAGGGAAGGCATCCCATGGAGGCAGCTGAGCCCCATGTGGGGTGTCTAGACTCCACCTTACCTAGGGACTGGCCTAGAGCCCTCTTGCCTACTGGGACATAACTCCCAAGGACAAGAGCCCCCAGGCTACTCCCTGCACGAAGCACAGAGTCTGGCCCGAGGTGGGCACTGGAAGATGCCGGTTGAATGAATAAATGAATGATCGTGATAAAACCAGACAGAAGTAAGGCGAGGGAGAAGACAGGCACCAGCACCAGGAGCTTTAGGAAGAGGCTCCTCTGGGGACATTCAGGAAACCTGGGACAGACCCGGTGACATCCGCAACCCAGAAGTCCCTGACAGGTGGAGACAGTGACCAGGGTGGCACTGCCAACACTCGGGCACTCCTAGAAATGTCTTGTGGAAGGTACTGAGTGTGAGAGCTGGTGTGTGATCTGGCTTTGTTATCTGTGGGTGCCACACTGTGCAACGGCATCTTTAGAACTTCTCATCCTGCATGAGTGAAACTTTATATCCCTTGAACAGCAACTTCCCATCTGCTCACCCCTCAGCCCCAGGCAACCCCTACCATACAATTCCCCCTCTGGGTGTTTACCCTGAAATCAGGCTCTCAAAGAGACCCTGAACCCCCACACCCATCCCCAACAGCCACCACACAGAGCCGGCTTCCGTTCAGTTGGCGATGAGTGAATTAGGCGATCCCAAGTGAGAGACTTGTGATTCTCTCATTAATAACTGCTCTGGCCAAACATTAACCTGGGGAACGCCATTAATCTCCAAGTGTCCTCTTGACCCTATCCAGATGTCCACGTGGGACGGTAGCAGCCCCGAGAGCACGGAGAGGGCTCTTCTTAGCTCCCCAGCCCAGAGTCTGTGGGTGGTGGGTACTGAGGGGAGGCGGGGAGGCTGTTGGTTGAATGAATGAATGAATGAAACATCACCTGGAGGAAAGTACATGTTACATCTTTAGTTCAATCAACGAATGAACAAGGGTCACTCCTCTCTGTCAAGTTCCTGGTAGCGTTGATCACTTGAGGCCTGACATACCTCTTGACCTCACAGAGCTTAGAATTTTCTAGCCAGTGGCTGTGCCCCGAGCATGTGTCCGAGTTAAGGCTGCCGGCTCCAAATTCCTCCTGGGCATGAACCCGCCTGCTGTGTCTCGGTGCTCTGTTATGGAGGGTGCCCAGATGACAGCCACCCAGCAGTCCCCAGATTAACAACTAACAGCAAAGCCATCGGGTGGGTAAGGTTTTCTTAGGAGAGTCAGCATTAATCCTAAGAGATAAGCCAAGTGGCAAGGGGTAAGGGGGGAAAAATGTCAGCTCAAATAGTTTTCACATGGTTAGGTTTTTTATCATTCAAAGCAGTGGACTCAGCACGTGTGGCTGCGGCCTGTCACCTTCACTGCTGGTCAGTGAGGAGCTGTGACTCCCGGGCAGGTGTCTTCCGCTGGACAGGAAGGTTGGGAGACTTCACTGCTGATAGACAGGGACACACGGGATATTACCAGCTGAAACGAATGGCTGTCTAAACAGAGTATTTTAACTTCTACTAGGGCAGGAAGCTGCCTTTTTGCATCCTTCAGTCACGCAGCACAGGATGGGGCGTGCAGGTCCCACCTTAAAGTTTTAGATGAAACTTGTCCTGGCAGCCAAGACAGAGAGCAGGTCCCCCCGCCCCTGCTGCTGCTGCCATGACATCAGTATCTCTGCGTCTCCAACCTCCGCCCGCCCAGGTTTGCTGGGAACACACAGAATCAGCATCTTCTTCCAGCAAAGTCCTCTCAATGCTTGTTTTGCAGGAAGTCTACAATTTTTCTATGTTTTCAATGCCGTGGGGCATCCCACTTCCCCGTTGTCTGATGTGTCCCTTCCGGGAGACCCAAGCAGACAGCCTTGCCTGGCTGGACACTCACAAGTGGACAGGGACAGGACCCTTCCTGGCAGCCGGTGGTGGGGGGTGAGGAGAAGGGGGCCACACCAGGATGGGTTCTCTCCCAGAGGCTGGTGGGCAGCACTGGGTCACTCTGGGTGGTCACACCTGGGCTGAGTGTATAGGTGGGTGCAGGTCAGGGCACTAACCTACTCCCCTCAGTCAGAAGAGGTCCTGCCACAGTCACGGAGCCCCAACACGCCTGCAGGGAGCCTTGTGTGGGGCAGCGGTGGAGGGAGCCTTGATGGCCATGTGTGCTAGGGGGTCCTGGGCTGTAGCCCACCCCCGTCAGCCACCAGTCAGTCTCCTTCACCAATTAACCAATCTACTTGATCAAACCTTCTGCCTATCGGGCCGCGACGTTTGTGGCCCACTAAATTAACTGCACCGAAAAGCAACTACTTTTCCTCTAACAAGCACAGCGGTCCCCACTCTGAGGACACGGCATATGGTGGACGGGAAGAGGGAGAGGCCGAAACCCAATAAGGGGCGCTGATGGCTTTACTCCCCTCCCAGCCGAGGGTTTATTCCATCTCCAAAGGAACAACACATTTGTTCTGCCGCCTGAACCTGATTTCAGGGGACAAGTGGACTTTCTCAAACTTGTTAGAGCCTTTGAGTTACCAGCTTGGTGGAGCACCACCTCCACCTGCGAGGCACAGCGCCCTTCCCACCTCCGATGTTGTAGAAAATTAGATTCTCCTTCTCCTAACTTCTCCCCACGGAATGGATTTTGAAAAATGCAGACCTTTCAAAAGGCCTGTCTGAAAACACCCTTCCATTTGGGCAGAGAATGTCCATTTCTTGTTTTGTGGGCTTCCCGGAGACCTGCCCATCCTCACTCAAAGGAATTAGCCAGCACCCAGCACGGGGTGGGGAGCTGTTGGGACATGAGGAGGAGACTGAGGGGCGCTCGGTCCTGCCTTCCCACACAGCCCCTGCAGGAGGAGCACGCCTGCCAAGGCCCTGTGGAAACCCATCCCTGGGATTCTCCCACCCACCTCGGGCAGAGAGTGAAGTGGGAGCAGGGCCAGGGCCGACCCTCCCTGCCCTGCATCCTCCTGCCTGGCCCTTTCACCTGCGAGTTGTCCTTCAGCAACTAGAGACAGTCAACCCGTCCCCAAGTCCAGCTCACATCCAAACCAGGCTGATGAGAACCGAGCCTGGCTGAGCTCCTGCTCTTTGGTACCGGAGCCTGTCCCCAGAGCCAGCCTCCTCTCTGCTCTGAGCCCTGGGTCCCCCACATGAGCCCCTTCTGGTGGCTTCTCCTCTTTGGGGCACTAGATTCTTGTCTGGCATCTTTCTGCTTCATGTCCAGATGGACAAAATCAGGAAAGTGTCACTAGCCCATCTGATCACAAGCTCCACCCTACACACACCATTGCTGGAGCCCTAGAAATGGACGTGGCTGGGCCCCTCAGCCCCCAGGTACCCTCTGTCCAGGGAGGACCCTGATGCAGGGCGCTTGGCTGGGAGTGGAGACGTTCACGTTATGGCCTGTCAGGGCCTCGTCGTGTTTAAAACTAAGAGGTTAACATGTAAAATATATAAAACACGCAAACAAACCAATAGCAATCAAGCCAATAATTTGCTTAAAAATGGGCAAGGGACTTGAACAGACATTTCTCAAAACAGGACATACAAACGGCCAACAGGTTTATACAAAAATTCTCAACATCACTAACCATCAGGAAAGCCAAAACAGTGTGTGTCATCTCACACCTGTTAGAACAGCTATTATCAAAAACCACAGAATATGACAAGTTGGGGAGGGCCTGGAGCAAAGGGGCCCCATGCACTGTCGGTGGGAATATCGGCTGGTGCAGCCACTGCCGAAGTCAGCATGGTGGGTCCTCAATAGAACCTCCGTGTGTTCCAGTGATCTCACTTCTGGGGATTTATTCAAAGAAAATGAAATCAGGACCTCAAAGAGCTATCTGCACTCCCATGCTAATTACAGCAATATTCACAACAGCCAAGATATGCAATCAATTTAAGCATCCGCAGATGGATGAACAGATAAATTGTCATGTGCATGCATGCAAACACACGCACAAATGCTCACACACACTTGAATGCACATGTGCACACACACGCACACACACGCTCAGACTCACATGCACACACACGTGCACACATGCTCAGACTCGCACACACGCGTGCACACACACATGCACACATGTGAGTACATGCTCAGACTCACATGCACACACACACTCATATACACATACACACTCATATGCACACATGCACACACACACATGTACACATGCTCACAGACTCCCATGCACACACTCATACGCACACATGCTCACAGACTCACATGCACACACACACATGCACACATGCTCACAGACTCACATGCACACACACACACATACACACACACAGAGGAAGGATATCCCGCCATTGGCAACAACACAACTGGGCCTGGAAGATATGGTGCCACATGAAACAGGCCCAGCATGAAAAGGAAAACACTTGTGATCTCGCTTAAAAGTTCGAACTCATAGAAGCAGAGGGTAAACCAGCATCCATGGGAGCACACAGTTTCAGCTGTGAGATGTATGAGTCGGGGCCCCGTGGACGGCACCGGGCAGAGTTAGCAATTCTGAAGCACAGACGTGAAGTCTGCCAGAGGAAAAGTCTTTACCGCTGCTGCCACACACAGAAGGTACCCAGGGGAAGTGATGGCTGCACTACCCAACTTCACAGGGAAGGTCACCTCAGGGTTGATACCTGTGTCAGATCACCACGTCCCACATGGTGGGTACACACAGTGTCCACCGCCAGAACATAGGCACTCCAGCTGCCCTGCCAGCGGACAGTGACCACTCAGCTCACACCAACTGTGACCACGCAGCCTGCAACTTCATGTCAGACGGAAGCGATGCCTCTCTCCATGTGGCTTCAAAGCCTGCGCAGGGCAGCCCAGCGGTGCCAATGATAGAGGGAACTGAGCAGGCTTCCAGGTGGTGCTCATGCCCAGCCTTTGGGACCTGGGGCTGCCACCCTGCCGGAGGTCCCCAGCAGACGTCATGGCTCACTGGGAAGCACCACTACCCATCAGGGCCCAGCAGATCCCTCATCAGACACCTGAGCAAAGCAGCCAGAACGTGAAAGTCACATTTGAGCAGACCAAGCCTGAAATAGGAATTTCCTCCCTGCTTAGTAGAATCAGTGTGTGGAAGAGGCACCCGCAAGCCCAGGGGCGAGGCCTCAGGGGACGGTGCCCTGCAGCACCTGAGCTTGGACTTCCAGCCTCCAGGAGTGTGGATTCCTATGGCCAAGCCACCTGGCCTGCAGCCCTTTGTTACAGCAGCCGAAGCTGACTAGGACACCTTTCCACCTGGCCTGCAGGGGACGACCCTCTCTCAGCTGTTCTAGCAAAGAGCCTGACTGGCCACCTGGCCAGAGAGGACAGCCAGCCTACATCCCTGGCCCCACACTGGTGCCAGGCTCCAGGTCCTCATTCCTACTGTCACGGCAGGGGCTTGGGGGGTAGCTGGGTGACCTAAGCCATCCAATGGGCATGAGCTTTGGGATTTCCACAGGGCCACCCACTTCTTCCAAGACAGGACGGAGCTGTCCAGCAGACTGCTATCCTGTAGGTGAGTGGAGCAGAGAGCATGGCTGACAGGCCACTTTCCCCTAGCCACGCCTGGCCAGTCCCTCCCTAGACTTCTGCTCAGAGGATCAGTTCTGTCTTCTCTTTAATGAATTTTTGAAAACTGGTTTGGAGTCGGCTGTGTTCAGTCCAAAGATTCCCGAGTCATGCCTTTGGCAGGTGAAGTTGTCTTAAATCTTCCCTGGACTTCGTCTTACTCATTGCTGGGGCCAGAGCCTGGCACTTGGCCCGTGTTCAGGAACGGACGGACCAGGCAGTGTGCACAGTGCTCTGTGTGCTGCTCACATCTTCTGCTAATGATCATAATTGAAGTTCTTGTGTTTCCTTCACATAGTAGCAGGAAAGCTGCTGACCATCTGGGGGAAGATTCAAGAAGCTTTGTCTTTAGACGATTTCTCCTTCTTTGCCAAGTATTTTTCCCTTTTTTCTTCGCTTCCAAATCCCTGCCTTGTTCATAATACCTCACTAACTCGGCATAAAACACCTCAGATGAACATCCAGAGGACAGGAGAGTAGGGGACCCCTCAGGGCAAGAAAAAGACAGCTGGGGGCACCGTGCAGGCCGCTCTCATCACAGTGGGGCTCTGCGGGAGCCTCTGCCCTGTCTCCGTGCCACAACCTGCAGGTGACCTCCCCTTCTCCCTGTAGGGACAGCCCTGGCCCTGTCCCCCCAGCACTCAGCCAGCTCACCTGCAGACCCAGCTCCAAAGAGACCGTGGGAGCTTCTGGGCATCTGCTGACCTCTGTGCCAGGTGGTGCTGAGAAGGGCCCACGCTTGGCTGGACATTCTGCAGTTGCCATCTAGAAACACAATAATTGGTGAATGGGGCCCCATATTTGCTGTCTCTGGGCCCTCATATTTGCAGCCAAGGAAGACAGAGGCCTCACTCGGAGGGCACGCCTGCTGGGCTCGTCACCGGCCGGGCAGGAATCACTTCCCCTGCTTCCCACGGTCTGGCCCCAATCCTAAGTAACTTCAGACGGAGGGGAATATTTAAAGAATGGCCACAGGTTTCTGGCAGTATAATCCAACCTCTGGACATCTCGGGGCTCAGCCTCACCTCCATTTGCAATCATCAAATTCACTTCAAACACGAGGTCCCGCGGCAGGTGCCGGAACAGGCCCAAGTTAGCAAAGGAAAACGTGTGCTGCATGGCAGGCTCCCCACACGCCTCCGTCTGGACCACACCCAGCTGTGAGCCTGGCCTCTTCCCAGTTCCTCCCACCCCCCTAGCACAGGTAATTATTCCCAGGAACAAAAGCAATGGCCATTTCAGCAGAAAAACCTCGGAGACTGCTGGCGTGTCTGACTTTTGTGAGAATTTGCAGGTGGACAAAGATTAATTGTCTGCACAGCTCTCCTGCACAGCGCAAGGGGTAGGAGGTGCCTCCGACTTCATCATTCCCCCCCTCCCCCCACGGGACATCGGATCCCACTAATTTGATGAACACAAAACCGTGTCTACCGCCCACCTCTGTCACTTGCGGGAATTCTGTGACAGCTCTGGTCAAGTGCATAATCACGAAGTGTTTAATATTAAAGGGCTCCCCTGCAGAACCCTTGCAAACTACACCACCCCTGGCAGGGTACGAATGTGTCAAAAAACTCTACATACACTCAACACCAAAAGGCTCATGTGGAACCAACTAAAAGAAGCAAAAAAATTTGCATTTTCTGCCGGGCAATAAAGTTTAGCCCTGACACACTCCATCCACAGTCTCAAACTTTTATTGTACTTCTAAGATTTTACTAATTTCTTTTCTAAAAGGAGAGCTGTGTTTCGAAAGGCCGACACCCACCTTGGGCACAGGCAAGTTCATTGTCAGGTCACCACATACGGCAGCAGCTATGGTGGTACCTCTGGTAACACCCAAATGTCCACGGAGAGTAACCAGAGGGATCCGGGTAAGTCAGATGCGTGCTCACACCAGGGGCTATTTGCTGGCAATGAGGAGCATGCTGGGACCCCGCACAGTGCCAGGTACTCGGCTGCACTTCATTTCCAATCTGCTTGGTCCACGGTGAGTTCGGTTTGGGGTGACCCTGACCACTCAGGACTCGTGTGGGTTTTTGGTACATGGTTACACCTAAGTGATAAGTTTCAAAGACATCCTGGCGTCACAGCAGCATGGCAAATCAGCCACTCCTTGTAGAATAAATTGTATTTTTAGAGGAATCCAGAGTGCTTTGCCTATCATATTCTAGAGTAATTTGTAGAATCAAGATTTACAATCAACATCTAGCAACCTTTAAAAAAGACTTAAAATCAACCGATGAAAATGAAACCCTAAGCCAGGAGGAAGAAGACAGGAGTGTCTGAAGTTTCCAGACAGAGACGGGCAGGGTGTGAAACCACAGCCTGTGCCCACCTGGACGCTGGGCTGTGCCGGGTGCAGCAGGAGCAGGAGGGGGTGGCCTTAGGAAAAGGCTGAGAAAGTTCCAAAGCCACTGCAGACAGTCCGTTTATCGCCCCTACTGGGCCAATCTGCGTCCGGATTTCCACACTGGCAGCCAGTCGATATGATCCAGAATTTCAGTTCTCTTCAGCTCTGGACCCCCACACGTCTCCCAGGGAGACACATGCTGAATCCGTTGGGGTGGGGTAGCCCCCTTTCATTAATTTATTTTGTCACCTTCTTTATAAGTGAAAATGACAGGCAGCAAATCCAGGTGGCTGGTTTTAATCAAGGTGGACACACACACAGTCACGCAAGGTGGTTGGTGTAGTTTGCAAGCTAACCCAAACACTTGGGGTGCACAAGTGCCAGGCACGTGTGTAAACTCACATGACCACTGCTCCGGGGAGACGGAGGGCAGGACAGGCAGAAAGGATGGGGATTGTGTTTATAATCTCTGGGGAGCTGGCCCAGGGGCAGGCAGGCCATGTGGACCCCAGGCCCTCACAGCCCACCTGCACATGGTGTAGCCCCAGACCAGCAGTCTCAGCACCCGCGGGGGCCCCACCCAGGCCCCCAGGTCAGAATCTGGGTTTCACAGGAGCCCAGTGTGATGTGTGAACCACAAAATGGGACAAGTTGGAAGTCAGCACGATTCCGGAGGAGATGAGGCAGTTACTGGAACACGCAGCTCCCCAGGCCGGCTGGAGGGTGTCTCCCCCAGCCCCCGACAGACAGAAGCAACAGGCCCAAAAGACAGGCTCACAGGTCTGTGGGTGTCTGCTCACGGCCGCCAGGGTCTGAGTTAGATGGTGCTGGAGATCACGTACCCACTCACACCACACACAGAGTACACAGGACGCACACCACACAGTCACACTCACAGACACACACTCACACCACACACAGAGCACACAGGACGCACACCACACAGTCACACTCACAGCTCACACTCACACGCACAGACACACACACTCACACCACACACAGAGCACACACTCATACCACTCACACCACACACAGAGCACACAGGACACACACCACACACTCACACTCACACTTCACACACGCACAGACACACACTCACACCACACACAGAGCACACACTCATACCACTCACACCACACACACAGCACACAGGACACACACCACACACTCAGCCACACACGCACAGACACACACTCACACCACACACAGAGCACATACTCACACCACTCACACCACACACAGAGCACAAAGGATGCACACCACACAGTCACACTCACAGCTCACACTCACATGCACAGACACACACACCACACACTCACAGACACACACTCACAGCCACTCACACAGCACACATAGCACAAGACACACACACTCACACAGCACAGGACATACACACACACTCATAGCCACTCACACAGCACAGGACACACACACACACCACACACTCACAGCCACATGCACAGCACACATAGCACGCAGGGCACAAGGCACACAGCACACAGAACGGGACACACACACCACACACAGACACACGCACAGCACACACAGCACACAGGACAGGACACACACACCATACATACACATTCTCACAGGCAGGAAAAGGCCTCCTGTCCTCCAGGAGCTCACAGCAGGAAGATGCCTGGGAAGTGACAGATATAAGTACAAAATAATAAAATGATGACACAGTACTGGGTCAGAAGACAGAGAGGACGGGGCCTTGGATGGGGGGCCTTGGATGGTGGGCTCTCACAGCCCAGCCACACAGCAGCTGCTCAAAAGGACAGGGAGAAGGACTGTGCCTCCCACCTCATGGTGACTAGGGAGGGCAGAGGGACGGATCCCCTGGGCCACCTCACCCCAGGAATAGCACCTGGACCAGCACAGGGGCCACGGCAGTGAGGCCTCCCCTCTGCTGCCGTGTGGCACATTCTCCATCTCTGCATCCTTACGGGCCCCTGAATGCCACCCCCCACCCCGTTCCACAAGTAAGAACGTGGGCTCTGGAAGTGGGGCAGCCAGCTCCATGAGAAAAACACCAAGTTTCAAAACACACATTTATGAGCTTGCAGTCCTGGAGGCCACACCTCGGACCTGGGTCTTGCTGGGCTAAGCAAAGAACCCATGGGGCCACATTCTGGGGGGGGCCCTTGTAGGCTCCAGGGGACGCCCCACACCCTGGCAGCTGGCCCTTCCTCGTGTCTCGTCAGACTCAGCTTCCACGTCACCTCCTGGGACTGACCATGACCCCCCTGCCTCCCTTCTAGAAGGGGCCAACTGGGGTCACACCATCTCAGTGGCCTTCACTGCAATCACAGCTGCAAAGTCCCTCTTGCCATATAAGGTGGACACGGCCACAGGAGCAGAGATCGGGTGGTTGTCCTGTGAGTCTCCAAAGCGCTGATTCTGGGACAGACCTGACACTGTGGTTCTCACTGGGCAGGGCTGGGCCTGGGGAGGGGGTGCCCTGGGGAGGGGGTACAGCAGTGCAGACTCCTGGGTCCTGCCCCACCATCCCATTCCCCTGTGAGGAGGAAGGTTCCTGGCAGCCAGTCAAGTTCAACACGCAGGACACACCCTCTGCCTTTCCTAGTTGCTGGTAATCTGACCTTGCACGGTGAGCTTGTTCCTTACTTCTGCTGCTTTAGTGTTAGAAAGACCTGTTTGCAAAGTCTTCAAATGCAACATGAATTGGCCAAGAGCAAACCACCTATACCGAAGCGAAGGCCAGGGGTGGACTCACAAAAAGGGGGCAGGGCTGGCGGCTAAGGAGATGCCCAGAGGAGCTCCCTGGACCCCACACCGAAGCCCACTCGGGGGGCCGGGCCATGTGCCTGCAGCTCAGCGTCCGGAGGTGAGGATCCCACTCTGCCCCCCCCAGAAGACTCCAACCGTGGTGGGTCTCCTAACTTTGTCAATGGAATCTGACTAAAAAATCAAAGTAACCTTCTTTCACCTTTGCACGACCCTTTAACTCCTTGCGTTTTAATTACGTACGTAAGTCTACCTGAAGACGTCTGGGCAACTCCCACCACTGTCATCGGCAAAGGAGTACAGCATAAAAGCATGTGTAATTTCCAAACCCCTGTTGTTAATGAAATCCTAAACATTCAGATTTTAATTGAACTAGATAAAGATTAAGAAGCTTAGCGGCAGCTGGCATTACGAATTAGTTCTCAGCAGAGTTTTACGTCGTGCTCCAAATCGTCGCTTTGTAATGGCCCTAAATTGTCCTTTATCTCGCTAATGCAGATATGATTCTCAGGGACCACTGGGCTTCCTGTCTCCCCATTGCCTGAAATATTTTGATGTGTAAAGTCTTAATAGTAATTTTAATAATATTGTGAATCTATATGTATCACGTATATTCAGTAAATCCTCACACTAATTAGGGGAAAACTGAGGCCTTTGTGAGACCTATTTTTAGACTGGAGCTTCTGCGCCTGAGAATCAATGGAAACAACTCAAAAAGCAGCAAAACTCTCCAGCGGCTGAGTGGCCACGGCCAGGGGTGTGTCCCGGACTCCAGAGAACGGGCCTGTCTGAGGGATGAGCAGAACGCAGGTGCCCCTCAAGTTCAACTTAACTTTGCTTCTAGGAGACACAGCTGCCGTTTTCCTGGGTAGGTCAGTGGGCCTGTTTCTAGGGCACTGCTGCCAGTGAAGGTGGGAGCCTGTGGTCTCTTTGATTTCTGCATGACAAAGTGACCCTAAGGTGTCTTCTGGGCCCAGGGCCTCAGCCTCATCCTTTCACGTTCTAGTGACCACAGCAGCCTCCTGTGTGGCTGAGCATTGCGCCTCCTCTGTGACGGGCTTCTGAGCCTCCGTGAGACTCTGCCCATCACCCACCACTGGCTGCCTCTTCCCTGCTGACACCTTCTGTGGAGGTTAATGGAATTAGAAGTTGGGCTAAGTCACGTGTGCAGATAGGAGGCCCTGCCGCCAGCTGTGCCACCAGGTCACCAACTGCTTTGATGTGGCTTGAAATGCCATAAAATGAAGGACCCAGAAGGGGGTTTGCTCCCTAGAGGCCCTGCTGGAAGCCAGCACTTTACAACCAGGAGCAGACGCAAGCCTGCCTCTCAGATGGCCCACTTGTGTTGACATCCCACCCAGGGGACATCCTGGAAGGAGGCCAGGGATGGGGCGTGTAGACCACTAGACAGAGAGCACAGGGGCATGGGAGACAGGTCCAGAGGGGTGGGCCAAATGGGGCAGATGGGAAGGAGGGTGGCTCAAGGACCAGAGCCAAGGGGATGACCTGGGGAGGGTGGGCATTTGGGGTCTGTGGCCAAGGCCAGGGCTGCTCTGCACAGGGGGTAGCTGGCACTTCCCTCTGCACCCAGAGAGAGTCTCTAGGCCGGAGCCCGTTGCAACCCCTCCAGCTAAGACCTGAGTTCTCAGGAGCCCTGGGGCTGGGGGGCTTTCCACCTGTTCCCCCTCAGAATACTGCCCCCTTGGATTCCCATATGGATGACCTCTCCTCGCATTCAGGGGTCCCTTATGGTTCCTCTTAACAGGCACCCCAGCCTCTAACCCATGCTCCCCAGGCACCTGACCCCTGCCCAACTCTGGTACACCAACCTCTGCCCCGGGGAGCCCACCCACCACACACCAACCTCTGCCCCAGGGAGCCCACCCACCGTACACCAACCTCTGCCCCAGGGAGCCCACCCACCCCTCTAATGGCCACCCCCCTTCCCATTCCACTGCAGTCTTCACAGGGGCTGGGAGGGTCTGCTGACAGCAGCATATCCTCGGCCAACACCTAGCACAGGTACACTGAAGATAAACACTCACAGGCTTCCCTAAAAACCATTCAGTAAGGCCCCTTGGTAAGACTCAGTCCTAAACCTGGCCGTCCTTCTGAAACGTCACTTCAGTTGCTCACACCAGCAGCACTTGTAGCCTCAGTCACCTGCTGAGCCACCAGGGCTGGCTGGGAGGGAGCTGGCTGGCTTGGTGGCTCTGGTTAGGGCTTACAGTTTACAGCCCCAGCACACCCATAGGTTGCTTTGCTGGCATCCGTCCTCATCATCACCTGTGTCTAGAAGCTCGTGAAGCTCCTGAGAGGCGGGGATGGACAGAAGGCTGGGGGGGGGGGAGGGGAGGTCGGGCAGTCACTGGGTCAGGCTCCCGACACTCGCCCTGGCATTTCCAGAACAAATCAACTCTGCCAGCAGCGAAAACGCTCACCCACAGGGGGAGAAGGCGCCTTTTTACAAAGTCACTTCTGGGAGTTACTAAGAAGTTAAGTTACCGAGAAACAGCTGAATCAACATTTTTCATCCGGCACATTCATCTTCCGGGCTTTTCAAAACTGTCATTTTCCTGAGTGTGTTAGTTCCCGGTGGCAACAAAGCACCGCACACTGGGAGGCTTAAAACAAGAAACGGATTCTCTCACAAGTCTGGAGCCAAAATCCCAGAAGGTGTCAGAGGCCAGGCTCCCCGTGAGACCTGCAGGGAGGACGTCTCAGGCTCTCGCACCCTGGGCAGTGGTGTGGCCAGCCCCGTGCTGGTCAGTCCAGCCTCGGCCTCAGCGCTCCGTGGGCCTGTCTGACCCCACTGGGCATCCTCTTTTTCTTGTAAGAACACAGTTGTTGCACTCAGGGGCCGCCCTGATCCATGATGATGCCCTCCTAACTTCAGAGGACCCTTTCTCCCCGGTGCTGGGGTCAGGACTCTCACACACCATTTTGGGAGACACGCGTCACCCGGTTACACCCAGTGATATTCTTACAAAAACGCTGGCACCTGGGCTACAACGTGGCTATTTTCAGACACTGGCTCTGTTCCTTCCCAGCATTTTTAGTTCCTGAGTTGAGCAAACCATTTTGTTTATCACACACAGACACCCAAGTGCAACTTGCTTCTGTTGTTCCCATAAAGAAAGGGGACTCTCACCAGCTGCTGATTGCAGAACCCTCTGCAGCTCGACTTGGAAAACACTTTCTTTAGTACAGTGTTCTTTTAACTTTATTTACATTTTTTTTTCTGGCAAGGGTGATGATTATAGTGGAACTGGAGGCCCTGCGGCTTCCTGAAGTCTCTGTCTCAGTGGAAGGAAAAGCGTCACCCACAGTAAGCACCAGGGCCCAGGGTGGCAGGGACCCTCGGCAAGTGTTCCTGAGGACTGAACAGGATGTGGCCCATGAGAACTTTCCAAAAATAAAACCCAGCAGAGAGGGAAGAGGGGATGTCTAAGAGAAAGGGGGCTGGGGAAAGAGGGCAAAGAGGTACTTGTGAGGGTCTGAGGGGACTGTCCACTGTTGAACTGTCCATCAGTGAGGCCCGTGCACTTCAATCCCTGCAATGTGCACACGCTTGTCTCAGATGACCTCCCTGACAGCTTGGCCAGCAGCCTGCACCAAACCAGGACTGAGTCACTATGCTGGGGTCCACAGTCAGCAGCCACTGATCATGGGCCAGAGACCCTGTTCCGAGACAGATCATCTCTGATGCTAAATCACGTGCCTCCTTCAGTCCAAGCACCAGCAAAAGTGCTCCCACCACCTGCAGGGTCACCAAGGCCACCTGCATAGAAGTCACCTCTGATGGCTAAAGCCTTCCAGGCATGCCCAAGTGGGCACCCTGACCCCAGGCCCCAGGTTTCAGGCCAGCTCTGTGAGCCGAGGCACTTCTCAAGGTGAAGACATCTGCCCAGCCACAGATGAGCACCCCAAGGGTCATTCCAGCCATGGGCTGCAGTGCGTTCATGCCAGACCCCGCAGATTCACAAAAGTTCAGCCAAGGGTGCACGCATTTATTAAAGGAGCACACCAAAAGGGTGGGGTCCTCAAGAAAGGAACCAACACTGATGTCTCTGTCACACACAAGACAGAGCATCAAAGGCCCAGGAACCAGCCTATGCCATGGGCCAGGCAGAGGTTTCCTCATCCAATTATCTAGTCCTTAAGGGTCCACTGTGCATCCAGCACTGTCTTTGGCCCTCAGAGCAGCAGCTAATGAGGCAGACAGATGCCCTCCCCTCAGAGATGGCCTCTTGGTGGGCATGTATGTGGTGGAAGGACGCAGGAGATGTCTGGTGCACGGAGCCTTCACTGCACGTCACCTCGTGCACGGAGCCTTCACTGCACGTCACCCCATGCACGGAGCCTTCACCTCATGTCACCCCGTGCACAGAGCCTTAACTGCACGTTACCCAGCGCATGGTCTTCACCGCACGTCACCCCGTGCACGGAGCCTTCACTGCACGTCACCCCGTGCACAGAGCCTTCACTGCACGTCACCCCGTGCACGGAGTCTTCACTGCACATCACCCCGTGCACGGAGCCTTCACTGCACGTCACCCCGTGCACGGAGCCTTCACTGCACGTCACCCCGTGCACGGAGCCTTCACTGCACGTCACCCCGTGCACGGAGCCTTCACTGCACGTCACCTCCTGCACGGAGCCTTCACTGCACATCACCCCGTGCACGGAGCCTTCACTGCACATCAGCCCGTGCATGGAGCCTTCACCGCATGTCACCCCCTGCACAGTCTTCACTGCACATCACCCATGCACGGAGCCTTCACTGCATGTCACTTCACACCTCATGCAGGGTACTCGCCACAAGCTTCCCAGGTTTTCTACAGAGAGAGGAGCCCTCATCAGGAACCCAACACACCACAGGTAAAAACAGGGGAAGCTCAGCTCGGGTCCCCGGGTCCTGCTCACTTAATTCAGCACCAGCAGCCTCCCTAGGCCAGCTCATCTGCAGAGCAATGACCATTACTGAGACACTTGACTTATCCCTCCTCTCCACCTGCCTGCCAATCTATCAATCCTCTACCCAAGATCTGCCCACTCTCCACCCAGGATCCCTCCTTTCACCTGCCCACCTGCCCATTCCCCACCTAGGAGCCTTCCCCGACCTGCCCACTTGTCCATTCCCCACCTCGGATCCTTCCCCCCACCTGCCCACCAGCCCATTCCCCACCCAGGATCCTTCTCCCTACCTGCCCACTTTCCATCTGCCCACCTGTCCACTCTCCACCCAAGATCCTTCCCTCCACCTGCCCACCTGCCCATTCCCCACCCAAGATCCTTCCCTCTACCTGCCCACCTGCCCATTCCCCACCCAAGATCCTTCCCTCCTCTCTGCCCACATGTCCTCCCATGGCCGCCTCTCATCATTGGATACAGGACTCATCAGGGTAATCCCAACCCCAGGTCAGTACTTAATCACATCTGCAGAGATATTTTTTCCCAAATAAGGCCTTAGTCACAGATTTTGAGTGGACATAACTTTGGCGGGCCACCATTCAACTCACTACAGGGTGTGAACTGGGCCAGTGGGACCCCACTACTGAAGCTGAGTTGGGGTGACAGGGAAGGAGATGCTCTCACAACACAGATATGGGCACAGGAGGGGCAGAGCTGAGTGTGTGGTGGGGGCCACGGACATACATGGCCCACGAGGGAGGATCCAGCTGGAAAGGACGTCAAAAAATCCAAATGAAAAACAAAAACCACCCAGAAAAATCCAAGCCAAGAGATGAGTAGATTCGGTGCCTTGATAATCGCATTGGGATCCTGGATCCAGCTCTGCCTGAAGCTGGCCTCAGATGTCTAGACTTCCCAGATACATGGTCCACTTTTGTTGGCTTGGGTTATTAATTCTCCTTTCTGGAATGACCCTAAATCTCAGGGCCGGGCAGTTCCCTTCTGCCCCATGTCCCCAGCCATGATGGGCTGCTGGGTCTTCCCTCTCCAGGGGTGCAGGGACGTTACAAGGTGTGTCTCATCTTATAACTCTGTTATCTTTCAGGAGAAGAGAGGCAAGATACCTGGAGGAGGCACAGTCCACCCCTCGCTACCAAATCCCCTCTCTGCCATGCACTGTGAGAATCAGTGTGGGTGGTCAGCATGCCAAGCTCCCTCTGCCAGGCTGTCTGCTTCCTCTGAGCTGGGTTTCTGTGGCACTAAACCCGTTGAGTCCTGCTGGATATGGAGATATTCTGGCATCACGTCCTGTTTCCCATGATGTCACCAAGCCAGCCTCAGGGTTCTGTTTAATTGCAGGCAGTGAAAGCTGCTGGTCTGTGGCCACACTCTCCAGAGACGGTCACCCTTCCCTGAGCACTGCGAGCTGATGGGATATTATGCCTCTCACTGCTGGAACACATGGAGGGGAGACTCAGCTTTGGGATCACACAGACCTGGCCAAGGTCCCAGCTTTGTCGAACAGGTGGGACTCTGGGCTGGTCAGTCTGCCCACCAGTCTCAGTGTCCACAGCCACGGATCAAGGGGCCTCGTCTGTCACTGACTGTGCCATGCAGATCAGCCATGGGCCCCTGGCTCAGCACACCTCCCCCAGTGGTGGTGCAGGTGAGGCTCCTCTTCCTCCCTGATCTGAACCTCAGTGTCCTCCAGACCCCTGCTGGGAGCACCTGCAGGTTACACGTTAGGCCTTAGTGGAAGAACAACTTCCACTGTGTAAGGAAGCATGTGCTTCTCCAACCACGCTCCCGTGACTGCTGGAGAAGAAGGATGAATTCCACTTAGAAAAACTGTTTTTTGTCTTTTCTAAAAGGGATCTCGGTCGGCCACTTTTCTTTACAGCCCCTGTTTGATTTCAAGGGTGAGCCTGTGATGTCACCTTGAACATGATCATCTTATCAATGATGCCCTAATCAATGGATGCCCTGGAACCTCCCCACACAGATAAAACTGGGACAACTTATGTCGTCATTGCTCAGCCCCACTGGGCAGAGTGGCCTGCAGTGTTGGTGTGCTCAAGTTCCTGGGATGGAGCTGGCCGCCCTGCCTTACAGAGCTGTGCCTCCCGTGGTGCTGTCCCCTCCTTGCAGCATGAGGGCCGCCTGGCCCTGTGGTCGCCACAGCTCTGGTCTGTCCACTGCCTCTGTGGGCAGTGGGGGCCTGAGATTATTAGGAACAGCTCAGCACCTCCCTCCCTGGCTCAGGGGCTCTTGACAGCATCACTGGGCCTAAGTGTGGGTGGGAGGTCACAGTCACCCTCAACCGCACCCCCAAATACTGGCCATGAAGGTATTAGGCTGCTGGACAAGAGTGACCACCACAACTTCTTCAGATAAAATGGGTTGCACAGTTCAGCTTCCAGAGCCTCAACAGAAGATTGAGAAACCCCCATTTTTATGCATCGGTCAGAATATATGGCTCATCCCATGAAAAAGGATTTTTTTCCCCTGGGAAAATGTAATTAGGACTGGTGTCCAGAACACTCCACTGTGGGAAGCATGAGAAAAGGCGGTGGTCAGAGGCTCCTCTCGCCAAATGGATCTGGATAAAAGTAATTTTTTTATTTTTATTTTTAAACTTTATTCAAATTAATGTGAGGGTACAATATTTAGGTTACGTTCTTCTCACGTCCAGTGTTAAGTTCCATTTATAGGAGAGCCCCTCACCCGGAGGCGTGTTACACGCCCTCACAGTGTGCACATGGGGTGAGATCCCGCCTCCTGCCCTCCCTCGCTCCTGCCCTATGCCCTCCCCCTCCCGCTGAACTGAACTATCTTAGTGTTGCATCATTCTAATGAACAGGTAATTGTTTATATATTGATTTCATATTAGTATGGAGTACACTGGATATTTATTTTTCCTTCTTGAGATATTTTTCTAAGAAGAATGTATTTCAACGCCATATAGGTAGATGTAACAGACGTGAAGTCTCCATCTTTTTTAATGGGCTAAATAATATGCCACAGTTTGTTGATCCATTCATGGGTTGATGGGCACTTATGTTGTTTCCATGACTTGGCAATTATGAATTGAGCAATATAGTTATTTTTTTTTAAGAGACAGAGTCTTACTTTGTCACCCTCGGTAGAGTGCTGTGGCATTACAGCTCACAGCAACCTCCAGCTCTTAGGCTTAGGTGATTCTCTTGCCTCAACCTCCCGAGTAGCTGGGACTATAGGTGCCCACCACAACGCCCAGTTATTTTTCTTGCAGTTTGGCCCAGGGCTGCGTTCGAATCTGCCACCCTCGGTATATGGGGCCGGCACCCTACTCACTGAGCCACAGGTTCCGCCCAGCAATGCAATGTTTTTTAAGGCCCACTACTGTCCTTCCAAATCCTTATGGCAATCATTTCCTCTCATTCTGTGAAACTCAAACTTCTCTGAAAAAATAAGGGCCTCAAATGGGCTTTCCCCACACTCAGAGGCAAAAAACCCTGGCTTTAGCTTGCAGCTCATGTCCAGGCACCCATCAGACCCTGCCTTGGCCTCCCAGCGAGCCCAGGTCTACACGGGGCATTCTTCTCTCCAGGATGCACCCATGAGCCTCACCTGCAGGGCAAAGGTACAGACACAGGGACCCAAGTCACTCACGCACAGGAAGCCCCAGGCCCGGCAGCTGCCTGGGAGCCAGACCTGAGCCCACCTGTGTGCCCGGGGAGGGTGTGGTGGTCAGCTGGGCACCCCCTGTGAGTGCTGCAGAAAACAGGGCTCAAAGACCTATGGTGGCCCAAGAGTACCCTGAATTTTGTTTATTTTAAAGAGGAGCTCAGGTGGACTGGGCGGTGACTTCCTGCCAGGCACCCTGCATGTCACAACACAGGAGCCCTCCTCATACTTCTGACACTATGAGGACACAGCACATCTCATCCCAATTTGCAGAGGAGACGAGGGTCACAGAAGGATGTGGCTTCGTGGCTGAGGAACAGGGAAGCAAGGGGACTTGGAGTCCGTGCTGCTAACGCTTCTGCGCATCCCACACAGTAAACATGTCACCAAGCCCCACGGAGAAGATGGACCAGGCACACTTAAAACATCGACCAGCTTGTCTGGAGTTAACTTTTCCATCCTTCCAACTGGTCTACCTAACATGAAACCTTGGGAAAAATGTCAGTCACACAGAGCAAAAACAACCACACATGTGCCTCTGCGCGCACACACACACCCCCAGAGGACATCTGAGTATTTGAAAAGAAGTAATAGATGCAACTTTGAAATCTGCCCATAAACAAGAAGAAATGAACCCATCAGCTTTCAGGCATCTCCCTTGCAAGCTGGGCGGGCAAACACATCCTTTCTCATTGTTCTGTTTTGGGTTCAATGTCTTATGAACCAGACCAAGGTGCAGGGCTGTTAAGAAGCTTTGTCACATGTTTGTTTTTGCAAAGTGGCTAAGCAAACGCGTTTGCCATGATTTCTATTCCTGCGTAGAAGCACATCTGCTGCTCTCCGCGTCTAAACTGCAACCTGCATGTACCCACCCCTGGCGGGCATTAAAAGAACATGTTGGTCTTGTGCAGCAGAAGCCGCAGCTGTGGGACCTGGAAGGTTCTGTGGAGTCCTAAGTGCAGAATGCCTGGACACAGCAGATTGGTCCAGCTGTGCCTACGGCACCCAGAGGCCAGGCCTGCAGCTCCATCTCCAGGCTGCACACACTCTCTCTGGAGCGTGTCTCGCTATGCACAGAGGTGCAACATCGGTCACCTGGAACACCAGCGTGTGCACACAGGGAGGAGAGGGGACAGGAACCCAGGCCCATGGGGTGCCCGCAGGGACCACCAGGCTCAGGTCCAGAGTGTCCCCTAAGCCACCACTGCCTCCCCTTCCTAGGGCCTGTGCGCCCTCTCGCTGTGTCCCCAGCTCCCAGCAGGTGAGCTGGGTAACATCACCAGGGCCGTGTGGGCTTTCTGGGGGTGTCGGAGCCAGGCCCTCTAATGAGGCAGAACATTGGCATTTGGATTCCACGTCTGTGGAGTAATCCGTTCATTTCCTTATCGGGGATGAACAGAGCAAAAAGGAAGTGAGAAATCGGCTCATTCTTTACTGTAGATTTGCAGTCGCAGATCATTAAATTGAGAACTGAATACACTATCCATCAATGGTTAATAATGTTTCATTTCCTTTATCTTTCATTATTATAGTCATCGTTATGGTGTCATCATTATTATCTGCCCAGCAGAAAATGCTCCATGCAGGCTCGGCAGGGCAGCGGGCCAGGCTTTTCTGCTGAGCTCTAGTTTCCCCTCCTTCTTCTCTGAGGCTGCTCCGTGCCTGGGGGCTGCAGCTGGCAGCCCAGCACCACAGCATGGACCCCTCTTCTTGGCTCTGGGCCACTCTGCACCTGCATGGCCAGTGAAGGTGCCAGGTGGCTGTGGGCTCAAGGCCCAGCTCTGCCCTGAATAGCTATGTAACCTTGGCTAAGCCATCTAAGCCCTCTGGTCTCAGAGTCATCATCTGTTAAATGGGCAAATAACTGGACATTTCATAGGTGGCTGGGAGGGATAAAGAACAATATATTCAGGGCAGTGGCTCTCACCCCAGGGCCATTTCCTCCAAATGCACAGAAAAATAGGAAAACCTAGTCTGGAGAGAGAGCAAAAGTGGCAGGATAGAGCAGAGAACAGACAGAAGGGATGGTGTCCCCACAGAACAGGGAGGGACAAGTCACAGCCCGCAGAGCCTGCCTACTGCCTGCTGTTGTGAATAAAGCTTTATTGGCACACAGCCCTGCCATTAATTTATGTACCACCTAGGGCTGCTTCTGAGTTATGGTGAAGAGGAGGGCAGGTCCCACTGTCTGGCCGACCACGCCTGAAATAATTACCGTCTAGCCCTTTATGAAAACCCTTGCCAACCCTGAGTCCCAGACCCCAGAAAGCCCCATCTCCTCGCAGAAAATCTGTGTTGGGTCTTTAGCTGGTTTAGATGGGTCTGCTTTTTTATTGATATGACCAAATGATCTCTGAATGATTCCACAGATTCCATTGGCTGTTCGTGTCATCAGCACTGCTGTCCTGTCCTATGTTGGGCATGTTAAGTATGTGCTGGGCACTTGCAGACAAACTCTAAGAACGTACTAGAACGACAATAAAAATCCTGCAAAGCCCCCCTGCGGCACTGGATGGTGACTCAACACTGAAGCTGGGCCCCTAGGTGGGAGACAGATGTCCTATTCCCCCCACCCAAGTGAGTTTCTATATTGTACTAGGCCATTCCAATCACCCTGGAAGAAAATGGGCAAAAACACATGTACAATTCACAAAACCAGACAGGGCAGCAGAACCGATCTTGTAAATGCTTACCCTCTCTGCTAATTAAATGATGCCATTCCACACTTGTCCAACTCTGAGAGAATGTCCCTGTGACAGAACTCCAGGCTGGGGAGCAGTGGGACACAGGCACCATGGATGCTCTTGCAGGGAATATAAATTGACACCACCACTGTGAAACACTTTAGATGCCCGGATCCAGGGACACACGACAAACAGAACCTCTGAAGCAGAAACTGACTCCTGCTTCTAACAACTCATCATGAAGAAAGAGGAGCCATGAGACGTGTTTACATGGACTCCATCCTGGCCTCATTCCTGGAGCAAGGACTAGAAAAAGCCTTCCATCCCCACATAGACGTGTCACACACATGCACATGTATGTATGCCATATGCACGCACAGCACACCTTTACATCACACTCCCACACACCTTCACATGTGTGCATACATACACACCACACTCATGCATACACACTCCTACAAATTATACTCTCATACACTTGCTTACATAATAGCACACATGTGAAGCATGAACACAGCACATGTGCACATGAGGGCAGCATGAACACATCACGTGTGCACATGGCGGCAGCATGAACACATCACGTGTGCATGTGGGGGCAGCATGAACACATCACGAACACATCATGTGTGCACATGGGTGCAGCATGAACACATCACATGTGCACATGGGGCAGCATGAACACATCACATGTGCACGTGGGGGCAGCATGAACACATTATGTGTGCACGC
>NW_003852418.1:20611088-20624640 GCF_000181295.1 Otolemur garnettii | reverse complement strand
CATGGGGCAGCATGAACACATCACATGTGCACGTGGGGGCAGCATGAACACATTATGTGTGCACGCGGGGGCAGCATGAACACATCACGTGTGCACACAGGTACAGCATGAACACATCACGTGTGAACATGGTGGCAGCATGAACACATCACGTGTGCATGTGGGGGCAGCATGAACACATCACATGTGCACGCGGGGGCAGCATGAACACATCACGTGTGCACACAGGTACAGCATGAACACATCACGTGTGTACACGAGGGGCAGCATGAACATATCACGTGTGCAAGTGGGGGCAGCATGAACACATCACGTGTGCACGTGGGGGCAGCATGAACACATCACATGTGCACGTGGGGGCAGCATGAACACATCACATGTGTACACGGGGGCAGCATGAACACATCACGTGTGCACATGGTGGCAGCATGAACACATCACGTGTGTACACGGGGCAGCATGAACACATCACATGAGCACACACATTACACACCACGCTATGCATCTGCTTGTGTGAGAGCACGTGTGCAGACACACACACATCCATGTACACAAATCCATATACACCAAATGACTGAAGATGTTTTCTTCAGAGATGGACAATGAGGCCACACTTCTTTATTTTCTTCGTATTTTTCTGTTTTTCAAGTCTTTGGCAATAATTTTAGAGGCACTTTAAAAATGTAAAACATTCTATTAAAATAAAGGGATAGAGCAAAAGATAAATTTTATTTTCAAAAGCAACCATAGCATTTAAAATCAACTCTCCTCACACTTCCTCATTAATTCTGCTCCTGACTGGGCCCACTGCAGTTGTCTGTCTCCCCTTCCGGTGGCTTCCTGTCAGTGGGAATTTTCAAAGAAACATTCAGACGGACTCAGAATGGTGGACAAGACTTGCTCATGCTGCAAAGCCAGAGTGTTTTCTCTTGTGTTCACCACGTCAGCAGGGCAATGCCAAATCGTGACTGCGGCCAAGCACAGGGATGGGTCTGTCCCCCTGGGGATCAGATGGTAACTAGGCCCTGTAGCTTCAGTGTCTGTGTCGTGGACACCCCAGCCCTCACCCACACACTGAGGGCTTATATTGTCCTGGCGGTGGTGACAGGTGCATGCGGCACTAGCCTGGCTTCTCTGCTGGGCTGTGCCTCACTACCTGGAGAGGTGGTGGGAAGGAGACCCCTGGCTACTAAGAATGCTCTCTGGGCTGATTTAAGAAAATGCCTGGTACTGGGGGACTTACAAACAACAGGAACATACACACTTCTCACAGTCCTGGAGGCTGGACGCCCCAGATCAAGGCCCCAGCAGGTGCAGTGTCCAGCACCTTCTCGATGTGTCCTCACGTGGTCAAAAGGGCCCTAGGGGTCTCTCTGATGCCCCTTTCATGAAGGCTCCACCCTTATGACCTCATTGTCCCCCACAGGCCCCTCCTCCTAGCAGAGTCTCCTCAGGGGACCAGGGAGGGGGGCACTATAGACCAGGAAGTCTATAGCACTTGGTCAGAACATGCTGACACTTCCAGAGCCCGTGGTGTCCGGAGGCCAGTGTGGGCCTCCTCTGCTGTGATTCCAGCACAGACTCTGACCCCAGCTGGTCGGCTTTAGGCCCCTTCTGTAGATTGGTTCCACCAGGTGTCTCTTCCTTACAACTCAGATGGGAGACGTTTCATCACTATGAGAAATGGGGAGTCGGTAGCAGAGACCACAAGGAGAAACCCAAGCAGGTGGAAGAAGTAATGGAAATGGGGCAAGGTCAGAAGATGCTACCTGGGAGGGCAGGAAGATCAGACGGCTGTCAGACTGGCTGCCCCCAAAACCCACCCCAGGGAGGCAAGCGCCAGCCTTCACACATGGACCCCAGGAAGCCGCATCCGCCGGGCCGCCAGGGATGCCACTGCCCACCTCCTGGCCGTAGATCTCTGGCCCAGTACCTCATGTGAGTACTTATGTATAAGAAAGAGAGGTTTCTACTGCTGAGCTAACATTGTGCTTATAAACAAACACAGAAAAGGCAGAATCAGGCCGGGAAATCCTTGCTCCAACCTGGACGTCGCTTCCCTGTGAGAAGGAGATTTCCCGAGCAAGGACCTCCCAGCACCGGCCTCAGGTCGGAAGAGACCCCCATGGAGTGTTGCTTTTCCCTGTGGGCTGCGCTGTACCACAGAAGGCCCTGTGCACCAGTAACCACCCTGGAGTCCGAGAGGAAGCCGGGCACTCCGGGTGGTTCCTGCCACTGCACAAAGCAGTGTTCAAGTGCACTTTACCCGCCCCCCACCGCCCGCCCAGGCACATCCCGGCCGTGGAAAAATCCCACTAACTGCCACAGCCAGGCCTGGTCTCCTGCTCCAGGTCATCCCCTGGCCAGAGGCAGGCCCTGGTGGACACATCCCCTTTCCTTCCAACTAGTTACCCTCAGGAAGGGCGTCAGGGACCCACATGTGCACTGGCTCCACAGTCTCTGCAACTCAGAACCCTCTCCGCCAGCATCGCTGACCTGAAGTGGGAAAAAAGCCTGGAGCAATGCCGTGTTTGGCTCAGGGATTGTTATGAAACGGGGACTCTCAAGTCAGGGTCCATGTGTGTGAAAACTGGAAGCCCAGAATGAGTCTATTTCTAAGAAAGCAAGAGCACTGGAGGTGCTGGGGTGTCCTGGAGGGGCTGGGGTGTCCTTGAGGGTCTGGGCGTCCTGGAGGGGCTGGGGCATCCTGGAGGGGCTGGGGCGTCGTGGAGCGGCTGGGGTGTCCTGGAGGGGCTGGGGCATCCTGGAGGGGCTGGGCATCCTGGAGGGGCTGGGGTGTTGTGGAGGGGTTGGGGAGTCCTGGAGGGGCTGGGCATCCTGGAGGGGCTGGGGTGTTGTGGAGGGGTTGGCGAGTCCTGGAGGGGCTGGGCATCCTGTAGGGGCTGGGGCCTCCTGGAGGGGCTGGGCCTCATGCTCTCCACTTAGTGGCCTCCATTGTCTAGGTACACGGGCCCATCCCTTGCTGCCGGACCTCACAGGCACCAAAAGCACCTACCGTAGACTTGGGGTATAAGAACTCTCCCCCAACCCACTCTAGACGTGGGGTACATGAACTCTCTCCCAGCTTGCTCTAGACTTGGGGTATAGAAACTGTCACCAACCTGCTCTAGACCTTGGAACTCTCCTCCAGCCCACTCTAGATTTGGGGTGCAGGAATTCTCAACCTTGGGGAGAGAGCACCCATAGGCAGGGAGGTGAAGGCCCATGGAAGGTGGAGAAAGATAGATGGCATGTTCCCCAGGGGCACTGGACAGGACTGTCTGGACCCCTGGGAAAGGGCAGGGGTTTCCTTGCTGCCTGAGAGGAAGCTGGGTAGGAACTAGCCCAGGAAAAGGCCACGGAATTCTAGCCAGGTGGATATGTGTTAACAGTCTCCACCGTGGGCTCTGGATGCTCATTTGGGGGGATCACTGGCACGCCAGGCAGGGAGGATGGTCATCTCTCTGTACCCCTTCCGAGCCCAGCCCCTGCCTTCCCTGTGGAATATTCTTGGGGGCTCATTTAACAAATTGCACTAGTTAAAGGCTGCAGTGGAGACTCCAACAGAGCAGCTCTCAGGAAAGTCTGCCACGGCTTCTCACCCCTAGAAATAAAGGTATGTGGGTGGCTCATGGCAGAGGGAGGTAGGGAGCCTCCACCCTGCTGCCAGCCTTGGCCAACTGGTCCCGCTGCCCCTTAGCTGACACATGTCCACTCTCTCCTGCTTGCGCTGAACCCTGCCATGTAAGAGACTTCAGCAGTTAATCCTGCATCTCCCCAAATGAGGGTCCCAGCCCCTGCAATGTGAAGCCAGGCCCAGTCCAGAAGAGGAGTGCACTGGACAGACACCTTTGGGTAACTGACACAGTCGGCCTGGCCTGAACGCTTGGCTGGGGGTGGGTATGGACTTCTGCTCAGACACTGGCGACCCATAGGCTTATGATGGGCCCCAGCAAAGTGTCCACTTCTTGTTCTAGAAGAGACAAAACAAGCTTTGCAAGACCACTCCCACTCTCTCCCCAGTCCCCTCCCAAGACCACTCCCACTCTCTCCCCAGTCTCTTCCCAATGACTTCTACTTCTCTCGCATTTCAAGCCTCTCAGAACAATTCCCGTAAATGCCTCAAGGCAACTGAGGTTCTGCTGCTCGGAGCATTGAAGCATCTGGGCACCCACCACCCAGACCTACCACCTAGCCAGCGGGCTATGGCCTGAGGTCACCTTGGACCATGAAACCAATCCACATCCTCAGCCTACAAACACATCATTTCAGTATCTAGTGGAACTCCCATGTCTCAGCCACACCACCAAAACACCACTCGCCCACTAAGAGGGCCTCCTGGTCAGCCGGACAGTGAAAGGAGATAAATCCAGGCTTGGCCATCAGCTGAGTGGCTGCGTTCCTGCATGTCCAAGTGCAGGGCTCCTTCAGGTCTTGGTCTCTGCAGCTCGGTATAACCCACAGGGCCCTGAGGTGATGCAGGCAGCAGAGCTACCCCCAGAAAGGGTGGGGGCAGGCGCAGCAATGAGCCCCATACTTTAATGAACGAAGCAGCAGTCACAGGTGGGTCTCTGTGGCCCCCCGACCTCCAGACGAGCACCTGCCTGGCACTGAGATGCCTAAATCAGCTCAGCAAATGGCAACTGATAGCTTTTCACCCAGGTCACAACACAGGCCCTGGGTCTGAGGGCAACACCAGGGCTAAAACCCCCAGGCCCGACCAGCACCCACACTGCAGCTGCAGGCAGGAACTGGGGCTGGAGGCATCAGCCCTCTCCCTGCTTCATCAGAAGGCTCGGGAGCTGTGCTGAGCAGGAGGCACAGAAAGGGAGAGGCTGTCCGGCACTAAAGCTCCCGGCACAGTAATTGTCATTGTTATCCAATTATGCTCTGGATACCTGAAGCTAACACAGCCCACAGAGGGGCAATTTCATTAGACTAAGACCCACTTGTCTTATTTTACTTTGATAACAGCTTAATAAATAAACTGAGTGAGCCCTAATACACAGGTGCAAAATAAAAAATACTTTGGCTTTTCCATTTTATGCCCATCCTTCTCCAATTATCCTGCTTTCATATTTTCTTGCTTGACAGTTCCAGCCTCTCCTCCTCTCAGAGGTGGGAGAAAGCTCAGCTCCTTCCCCTCACCAAGATTCCTTCCCAGGAAGGAGGTTTTGTGTGGGTGCAGGGGGGCGTCCATCTCCGTCTCCAGCTCCATCACACACACACACACACACACACACACACACACGCACGCAAAATCGCAACAGGGCCACAACTTGGCAGGCGTGACAGAGAGTGCACTAAACACCATATTCATTACACATTTTAATAAAACACGAGACAACATAGGTGGAAGTAATTAGACTTAACTAAGGCAGAAGGGAAGGGGAAGGGCTTCTCAGTGAAGTGACATTTGAATTAGGAGGCCCTGGAAGACTCTCCCAGGTGAAAGGACACACCAGGCAGAGTGGCCTTAACACGGTGAAGGGACAAGGCAGAGGAAGGTCAGCTGTTCCAGCTGCCTCGGCGGTTGGTCAGTGCTGGTGCCAGAGGGGAGCGGGCGTGGCATAGGGGAAAAGGGAATGAGGCTGGGGACCTGGGCATGGAGAGCCGGGCACGGTCCACCTGGACTTTATCCCATGGAGATCAAGAGCCTTTAAAGGTTTTGGAGGACCTGCAGGTCTCTGGCCTCCCTGATTAACAGGCCAAAGATGGCTATTGCCACCTTAACATGTAGGGACCCACAAGTGTCTAAGAAGTAAAACTCCAGTGACAATAGCAAAATGAACCATATGATGTAGTAGTGCACAGTACGGCATCATGCTAGTCCCCATGCCTCCCTCTGCTCAACAGCCAATAACTTTATGGTCTTCCTAGAGCCACTGGGGGGAGAATGACAGGCCGTCTATCAGAGGGAGGTGTGGGGGATTCCACCCCCCTTTAAAACAGCAAACATGGTCACAGGGACACAGCAAAGACAGGGACAGGGTCATAGAACACCAGCCCCCCAAATCCATGGGGATCCCGGGCACAGCCCTGTCATCTTCCTGAGGGGGACAGGAAGACAGCAGGACACGCATGGCATTTATCCACTGCTTAAGCATGGCCTCCTAATCCCCTCTTCCCTCCACCCCAGGTAAACACAAGATTAGCACCTTGATCAAAACGCCGACCGCAGAGCAAGCCGCTTAAGCTGCATCTGACCAAGTGCGTCTAATCTCGAAACTTGAGATCACTGAAGAGCAAAGGCGGGGGCGCAGCAGGGCTATCAAACCTCCGGCAACACCTTCAGTCCGAAAGTGCAGACGTGCACTTCTGGTCTTACGTTCTAGCTTAAGAGTTCAAACAGAAATGAGACTTTAATTTATACTTGGGAAAATAAAAATAGATTAATAAAATCCAAGTTAAGCTGCCAGAAGAGAGAGGTTTTTCTGTGCCAAAAGACGGGCCCTACGCGTTTCCCTAAACAGGTTATCATTTTTGCATTGTAAAGCACTAGACTTATTTTTTAAATAGCAAAACTACAATTATCTCTGTACGTCCCATATCACGGCTCTGCAGTGCTTCTGCATAATGAACCTACTGTCAGTGATCGGAGCGGGATGAGAGTGTCGCTGCGGTGCTTGGCGGCCGGCCTTATCAAAATCCAGCCGCATTAATCCTTTCTCTTACATCAGAAATCAAATAACTTCCTGGAGAGAGGCTACAGCCTCACCAAGGGCAGTTCCGCCGGGAGAGGGCAAGTTGAGATTAACAGCGCAATATGTTAGGAAATAAATAGATAAGCGTTTGCCTCCACCCTCAGTGGAGCGCAGAATCCAGCATCCCTTCAGAACAGCACTGACAAGGGTCTCGAGCTGCACACAGCATCCCCCGGGCGTCTGCCGTCCCTGGGGTGACCAGGGACATCCTCAGTAAACAACGCACTTGCGGAAGATGCCATTTTCCAACGGTGGAAGTTTTGACCCACATGGCATTTAAGCAAGAAAGAAAGATGATTATTTCAAAACTGATAAGGGAAAAATGCAATAAGACAATTCCTAGATAAGCGCATGGAGGGGAAGCCTTCCCGATAAAACAAGCACCTTTCAAAGCCAGGAGACGACGTGATTTTCTGCCTGGCAGGCAGGAGCAGATGGGGGTGCTGCACAGCCCCCTTATCTCAGGAGCAGGCCCTGCGCTCCCCTGGGGATGGGGGAAGTGATTAATTAGTGCCTCCTTGAGGATGCAACCTCAGAAAGCCCCTGGAGAACTTGTTGGTGTGTGTTGGAGCACGCCATCCTTCCAGAAGTCTCCTTTTAGACCCCAACAATGGGGTATGTCTCTAACGATCCTTACTGCCAGCAGGCTGGAGCCTCTGGGCTGCCAAGAAGATAAGGCCTGGCATGAAAAGGACTGTTCTGGGCCTTCTTCAGAAAGAGGACGAAGCCGCTAAGGGTACAAGCGTAAGAAGGAAGCACCACTGCTCAGCGCCCGCCCCCAGGTCCCCATCTCCCCCACGCTCCAGGCACTGCTCCCTGCCCACCCACCCGGCTGGCCTGGCCACCTCCACCAGGGACACAGCATGTGCAAAGCCACAAATGCCAGCCCCAGGGCCCGACCTGCCCCCAGAAGCCCCATCATCCTTCCTCGGCCCTTGGACACTGTCTCCATCTTTCCATCCTGCAAAGACAAAAACCGAGATTACCTTGCACTGTGACAAAGCCATTTCGCTAGGGCCCCTTCCTTCGTGTCCCTGGGGAAGTGCAACCACCAGGGTGATGGGGCTGAAAATTCCAGCCCTAAGTCCACATAGCCTCACAGGGAATGAGGATCACGGGGAAAGCCACCGATGAGCACCCCAGGAGCAGGGGAGATTTTCAGGATGTAAACGCAGGTGTGAGCACCACCAGGCCAGGGCCCCTGGCTCCATGCCAGCCTTCAGGGTAATTTAATCCAGCTCACAAGGAAATTACAAGGAGTCCTGGGCCCTGCTGCTGTGCTGACTCAGCGAGGCTGGCTGTGGAGGGCTATCTTCCATCACTTAGGAAGAAGCAGCGCCACTGTCAATGGGCTCAATTTAATACGAGGAGGACGCCAGGCCCAAAGGGCGCTGGGAAATTAACACATGGCCAGCAATTATTTTTGAAGCTGGGTTCCACACGGCTCCTTCGACTGCCCAGGCTTGCGCTCTGCCCGCTGGAGCTTATGTCCTGAGTACAGCCAGTGAGACGGGAAGGTGGGAGACACAGGTGCTGAGATGAGGGAGTCCTTAATCTCCTAGCTCCCAGTGCACCCCTTGAAAACCTTCTAGACTCAATGGGTGCTGGAATTCCAACCTGAAAAGCGAAGAGAGCTCCTTTTTAATCTCATGGGGCTGCAGCTAAAGTCTGTCACTGCCATCCAGTTTCATAACCTGAGATTTTTGGAGGGCAACGTGTGTAGTATGTAACTTCCCCCTGGTAGGGTGACATGGTAGACTCAGGGTCTGTGTTCGCGGAGGTGGACAGACCAACTGCGGTTTCCAGGACTACACACCCAGAGCACCTGCTGAACCCTCAAACCAAAAATACCACCGAGAAACACTCTGGCCACCGTGGCACGGCCTCTGTCTCCCTGTAAGGGTGTCACTAGTCAGCAGGGCTCACATGACCCCCCACACACCATTCTCAAAGGATACCAGACTTCCAAATGGATTTCAAAGGCCCTGTAATTTTGGCAGCATGACATTTTCTATCTTATAAGCTATTTTTATTAGCCAAGATTGTAGAGAATTGACGTTTACCAGCTATTAACCTTTCAAGCATGTAACTCAATTTTTCCCCCCACAAGTGTATCTCCTACGTGGATCAATCTTTAAGCTGTCCAGCTCCTTTAAGGAAAAAAAAAAAGTCACTATGAATCCTCTCTTCTCAAGAAAACAGAAGTTCTATAATGTTACGGACTTTTGATCACCATTTTATAGCCTTCAGCCCTGCACTGGTATTCCGTTTCTATCTTAAAATATAAGAACTAGATAAAACAAGTTGTATAATCCCTTTTTTGTATCTCGGGGAAGATGAGAAAGAGAAAGATAGCTTAGGAAAATAGAGCCGCAGGAGGCTGTTTGAACTCACTCACTCGCTACCCCCTCCCTTCATAACTGCTCGAGTATTAAATGCAAAATGACATAACCTGATCACGCCAATACCCTACTAATAAATTACAATCAAGGCTAACTTCTGATCATGTGCTGACTCAACCCCCCACATGCCAATAAGGTTTTAAATAAGACCCTCTATAATTTATTCATTCAATTTCTAAAGCATGCCTATTGCCAAAAGGTCTCTGGTCACTTATAAGAATGTAAAAACTCATAAAGGAAAAATATCCCCAAAGCAAGCCCTAAGAACCTATTGAATCAAGACACTGTCTAATGGACAAATGGCTGGTAGGAAGATCAGTTCATCCTCTCCACATATGGGGGACCGGCTTGGCAGCATGGCCTGGGAGCCTGGGGCTGTGCACCCATAGCTGGGCCACATGCAAATGTCAGGCCGGCTCCGGGTGGCCACTCCCGCATGGGACATCAGCAGCGCTTTCTGCTGTGTGTGCCCCGCCCAGTGGATCTGCACTGGGGCACACAGAGAGACTCCGCTTTCCCCAAGTGTCAGGGTGAGCAGGGTCTGGGGCTCCATGAGCTATGTGGGGCCTTGTGTGTTCACATTAGCAGATAATGACAGTGGAGGGGGGCGAGCCGCACGTCAATCACCTTGCTGGATTGTGAAGCCCTTAGGAAATGAGACCCACCACCATCTCCTTCCTATGAGGGTGAAAGAAGATCTCACTAGCCACAAAACATGCCTGAGTCACCGAGCTGATGACCAGGGGCTGGAACCCCAGAGGCTGTTCAGACTATGGATAGTGGGGGCTCCTCCAGGGCCCCCGGGGGAGCTGTACCCCAAATCTTTCCACATCAGCACCCTCTCTTTGGACATGGGGTTAGTAACATGCCCACAGCTGAGGGTGGGGTGCAGGCTGGTATGGGGGACATGCCTTCTTTCAGCCCAGCATGAAGAGGACCCCATGAACAGACACGGACAATGGAGCCACTGTGCTGTGAGCCCCAGACACCTACAGGTCATGTGCAGCCACCAGGGCCATCTCCTCTGAGGCTGGAGAATCTGATGAAGTGTGAGACCAGACGCTGTCCAGCTGTGGTGGTCATCCCCCCTATGCCAGACAGAGAGATAAGAGACAGCTGGTGACTCAACCTCACAGCTGCCCATGCCTGGCTGAGACTGTGGCCCCTCCTGAGCACCAAGGGCTCCTCTGTCAACCACAGACCAGGCCCGTGGGAAGCTGCTCCGCCGTAGGGAGGCCGTGAGGGTGATGGCGCGGGGCTGCCCCCCAGGCCAGTGTGAACCTGCGGCCTTCAGGGCAGCTGCACATCCAGGCAGCAAAACGCAGCTGTTTGAAATACAAGAAATGAGACACTCATGGCTAGAAATAACGCCTTTCTGCATTTGCACAGTACAGCAGTTTTGGGGAGAGAAGAGGCATGTTCTGTAAATGTGTCTCTGCCACAGAGCGCCAGCCCCTTTCCACGTCTCCGTGGCAGAGGGACCCTTCCCACTCGTGACTGCTCAGCTGTGGGGACCCGTACATTAACAAAATGTTTACAATGTTTCTATGCGATATTATCTGAGCTATAACCCTTGTTAAGATTCTATTTGACAGAGGACAGTAATAGGAGGAGGACAAATGCTCCATATACATTTTAAAATCCAATGAAACTGTCCTGTGTCGTGCTTTGTAACATCTATCTTAATACACGCAAGCGCCTTGCTGGCCTTTCTGGTGAGGTGGACCATGGTGCACTGTTTCAACCCATCCACCTGAGCTGCACCTGAGCTACGGTTACTGCCCAGCAAACACCTTCTTGGAGCACATGGCTCCCCAGGGGATGTGACCGTAAGACCGACTGGGCTCTCATGCCTCTGCACCCCTGAGGGATACAGCCCCCGAATTCCCATATAGTGGGTAGATGAGCTCCCTGGGCTGCTGGACAAATGACCACAGTCTTGGTGGCTTCTGGTGACACAGACTTATTCTCTTGCCATTCTGGAGGACCACAGGCCAGATTCAAGGTGTCAGCGTGGTTTCCCCAAGGACAAAAGGGCAGGACCCTTGTTGTTAGTGACAGCTAACAAGCTGCTAGTGACCCCAGGCATCCTGGGCTTGTGCCTGCATCACTCTGCCTCTGCTTCCGTCCTCACACGGCCTTCTCCGTGTGAGAAAGTGGGTCTTCTCTTTGTCTGTCTCTTGTAAAGACGGCTATCAATGGATTGAGCACTCACCTGGATAATTCACGAATATCTTACCCTAAGATTCTTAGTTACATCTACAAAGATCCTTTCTCCAAATAACATCACATTCAGAGGCTCTGGGTAGACATGTCTTTTGGGGCCTACTGTCCTCCTCCTCGGCCTAAGACTGGGGACCTGCTGAGTCTAGTGAGCACGTCCCAAGCAGGCAGCTCATGGATCCCAACTGGACCCCTTAGCCCTGTGCTGTGCAGGTAGAGAAACCAAGGCCCAGAGAACGTGAGCACGCACCCCTCTCCTGACTACCCAGCATGTGCTCCCACACCTTACCTGGGCACGGCCTGATGCCTCTGCCCACCCACACCCTGGGGCTGGAACTTAATTAAATCGTATTCCAGTGGAAAATGTACCTATTCCAGAAGCAAGCTTATCCATCTCCCCTCACACCCAGGGCTACACCCGGCCGGGCTAAGCTGGGAGGCACTGGCCTCCTCCAGGTCTGTCTTCCCAAGAACAAGGCCTGGGCAGCATTCTGGGGCCTGTGGATATTTATCTGTCCCCAAAGGCTTACCTTAATCCCTCCTAAATCCCACACGCTGTCAGCAAGGAAACACAGTGAATCCCAATAAGGCAAACTTGAAAGTGGGCAGACTGGAGCCACAGCTACAGCTACACACTGTCCAGGGCCCTTCCCCCTACAGACCCTCCAAGTGTCAAATCCCCAATAAGGCGAACTTGAAAGTGCAGAAGAGCTACAGCTACAGCTAGTCCAGGGCCTTGTACCCTATAGACCCTCCAAGTGGCAAGTGCCCATCATTGGAATAAGCAGCTGCCCCCCACCCCCCACCCAGCCAGGTCCTAATTAGGAACACCAGAAAAAGCAGGCAACTTCCTGATTCCCAGGGTGGGCAGCTCCTGGAAGCTTCTAGAAACAGGCTCAGATGAGGGCTGAGGGGGTGGTGGCTCCGTGGCACTCCCCACCACACAGACCTTCTCGAGAGGTTACTCAAATCGCTCTGTGTCCTGTTCCCTCAGTAGTTGCCACCATGAACACTGAGGTCTGTGGAGGACTAGAGGAAGTTGACCACACTGTGGGGTGCACGGCGAGTCCCCCACGTGTGGGAGCTGAGAGGAAGCCCACACACGTGCCCACGAGGCTGGCACCATGCTCAGGCCTGTGTGGGGTCAGTGGAACCAGGGCTCCCCAAGGAGGTGCCCAGACTAACCCCGGGACGTGCACACCTGTGATCTTCTATGGCCTTGTGACTAAAGGAAAGACTTTGTCACGGGTGGTCACCCTGGAGCACCCAGGGGCCCGGAGCCATCACAGGATTCCTGGAAGTGGAGGAGGAGGGAAGGAGGGAGAAGGGGAAGAGCCGCTGCCGACACTGAAGCCACTGCTGACTCTGAAGCAGGAGGAGGCAGCAAGGCGAGCGGGAGCCTGGCGACCCCAGAGAGAAAAGGCAGGATGCAGCCTCTCTGGAAGCCTCCGCCCTGCCAATGCCTCAACAGCCCACGGACTTGGCACTGGGCTTCTGACCTCCAGAGCAGGCACAACAGTAAACCTGTGTCGTTTAAGCTGCTGCACTTGCCGTGGTTTCTGCCACAGTGAGGAACTAACACAACCCGTAAAGTACGCTGATTTCTGCCCCAAACACCGGCTCCTACCTCCTTCCTGCCCTGATGGAGGGGTTGGAGGAAAATGGCCTTTAGAAGCCTGTGCCCGTCAAAGGGAACTCTAGGGGCATTCTGTTTTGTTTTGTTCTCTCAGTTTAGGGATGGCTGGAGAGAGGGCACCCCAGCCAGACAGCACTGGAGGCCACCAGGAGAGGGCAGTCCAGAGACCCGGCAAAAAGGCACCAGAATTCAGATCCTTTCAACAACACAGAAAAAGCAAAGGATTTTACCACCACAGTTTGCAAGACACCATAGCCCTCCTCTGGGGACTGGAGAAGTGAGCAAATGCTAGAAGGTTTTACAGGGACACACTCGGGAGAACTTTATTGCCCTTGACGGAGAGAAACTTCACTCAGCTTACGGCGTTTTTTATGGTGGAATTCACTTGGAGGAAAAATCGCTCCTCCAAAAAAGTCAGAATAATAGGCTCATTCTCTGAAAAGATGAATGCTTGCTTGCTCACGCTCAGTCATGGTTAGTCCTGGCATCTACTTAAACATGTTTTCAAAGGAGAGAAGGAGGGAGGGAGGGAAGGAAGGAAGGAAAGAGGGAAGGAAGGAAGGAGGGAAGGGAGGGAGGAAGGGAGG
>NW_003852418.1:20601104-20610922 GCF_000181295.1 Otolemur garnettii | reverse complement strand
GAGGGAGGGAGGGGGGAGGGAGGGAGGGAAGGAAGGAGGGGGAAGGAAGGAAGGAGGGAAGGAAGGAGGGAAGGAGGGAGGGAAGGAAGGAAGGAGAGGAGGAAGGAAGGAGGGGAGGAAGGAACAAAAGTGGGAAGGAAAGTGGGTTTCCTTAATTTTATCATAGTTACCTAAGAGAATTCACAGAATTTCCACATTTTAAAATTAATACCAGGTAGCAAACCTAACAGGTAAGTACATACCAACTATACTTCATTTGAACTAATTATGAATTTCATGGTGATTAAAAACTCTGTAGGGTAGAATTAGAAAACCACTATTTCTGAAACAAAGAAGTTATGGGTTCTGACAGCTTATAGTAAAACCCAACTGCTATTGTGTTACAGAGCAGAAGTGATGCCATGCCCAGGACGGCCACCTGGGAGGTGCGGGCCCAGGACGGCCACTGGGAGGTGTGGGCCCAGGACGGCCACTGGGAGGTGCGGGCCCAGGACGGCACTGGGAGGTGCGGGCCCAGGATGGTCACCGGGAGGTGCGGGCCCAGGACGGCCACCGGGAGGTGTGGGCCCAGGACGGCTACCTGGGAGGTGCAGGCACGGGGCTGAAGCAGGAGTAGAGGAGAGCAGCACATTTTCACTCCATAAGTTCTACTAAGCACCCTGTTCTCTCTCAACCTAGACAAAGAGGTCCCCAAACATTGGGACCCCCCACCCCAGGGAGAACAGAAAGGCCACAGGCAGACTCGAGGTCCATCCTTTCAAGAGATAGTGCCAGCGGGTCAGCCTAGACCTTTTCCAGATCTGCAATCAGCCCCAGCGCTGTGCCCAGCACTCCTGGCCACCAGGGGGGTGCCTGTGACAACATTCCTGCAGGAAGCCCAGCCCAGCTCAGGTGCGTTCGAGGCTTCTGGAGCTGGTTAGACTCTTCCTTCACATTTTTCTCCGCACTGGCAGAGATGGAGAGCCAAACAGGAATGCTACACTGGGACCATTTCCTACACACCCCGACTCAGGACCCTCCTGCTGGCCTCACAGAATCCCAGCTTTTCTAATCCCAGAGCTGGTACTGCAAACCTAAAGTGTCCGCAGAGTCGGACCCACTTTAGCTGCACCTTGGATAGGAGCACTTGTGACCAAGCACTTCCCGACACAACAGGCCTGTGTTTGCTGCAGATGTCAGAGCTGGGACAGATGCACGTCAAAGTGCCTGACCAGTGCTGATGCCACGACTGTGGCCCTGAGTATCTGGGTCCCATCCTTTGTGCATGTGACCGCAGTCCTCCCAAACCACCTTTAACACGAGCTGGGAGGAAAGAACCTGCCAAAAGCCTGGGACCTGGGACTGGACAAAGTGAGAAGACAGCACGTCTCCCGCAGGCCAGTCTCATGACCTCGCTGACCACAGTTTCTGATCCATGACATAGGAACAATTTTATCTCCCTGGAAGGGCTTTTGTGAAGACCAAATGAGATTGTACACAGAGGACTGGCCAGAACTTACTGTTATTATAACAGCATAATTACATGAAATCTCACATTCCCCGATCTTAAAACTCAATTAAAATACTTACTGCTAAAACACAAAATCTTAGTTAATCTTCAAGCCTCAGCGCCGGTGAGCTCACACGTCCTCATTGCGATGACAGGAGCTGTCACTGGGGCAGGCCCTGCTTCCTACGGGACAGGTGTGTGGTTGGTGATGGGAGGTAACAGAAGGGCAGCGGCCAGGAAGGTCCCAGGAGGTAATCTGGACCTCCCGACTTGGGAATCGAGTGATCTGGAGCACGTCTGCCTCTCTTGTGTCCTCATGGGCAGAACGGCCATGGATCCCAACTCCCATTGGAGCTGCGGCACAGAACAGCCGGAAGCAGCCGCCTCAGCAGCGCCATCCTGCCACAGCTCTCAGGACTTGTTCACAGTGAGCTGTGGTCTGCAGAGAACACCCCAAGCAAGATTTTTCATGCTTATGCCTGTGCTGGTCCCACATTCTATCCAACAAAAGCCACAGGGCACACGCATCCCTTTCTGAACCTTGTAACCCTGGGACCAAGCAAAATGACAACATGGATAGCCTGGTGACAAACCCCAAGCTATGACAGCCCTCTCTGAAAAGGCAAGGACGCCCCAAATACAGCCACAGAGGCGTCATGGTCTCGGTCCTCTCTGGAAAGGCAAGGATGACCCAAAGACAGCCACAGAGTCGTCATGGTCCCCACTATTGGTTCTGGATGCTCATTTTGGGGCATCACTAAAGTGACACTGATGGAGGCAGTGGAGGCCTGGGTGCTCAGAAAGACACATTTCTCTGTCTGCAAGAGCAGGAGAGACCTAGCTATGAGCTCATCTGTACCACCAGCAGGTTCAGCTCAGCTTCATCTCAACACTGCCTCTCTGCTGGACCAGGGTTCCAGGAGCCAGTTAATGCTGTGGCCAGAGACACAGCCCCAACACACAGTCTCCTGGAAGAGGGTCACTGCAACCCAGAGTGTTTTAGGTACTCAGCCCTGGCTTCGTGTATTTCATGGTTCACTGGTACCTGATCACGAGAAACTCTGAAGTGGTAACTGTCCCTTCATGTATTCAGTAAATATTTACCAAGTACCCAAGATAGGCTCTCTACAATCCAGTGTGCTACGTGGAGACTAATTCACAAAGCAACAGAAGAGGGCCATTAAAGCCAGAGTGAGAGGCCAAGGCCCAGGGAACATAGGGTCAGTGGAAGAAGCAGGCTCAGGATGGAGCCTGCATTTGCCTGTGTGCCTGGAGTTCTCTGGGTCAAGGATTGCATGTGGCTGCACAGGACACCAAACACAACTATGTTGTCTTAATCTTGTTGTTCTCACCTCTCAAAAGACAATGGGTCTAGGGCGCTGCAATTCTTTAAGACTGCTATCTGGGACCCAGTTTCTGGTCCTTGCCCCTTCCTCATGGTCACAAAATGGCTGCTCCACCTCAGCCATCACATGCAAGTTCCAGGCAGGAAGGAAGAAATAGAGCAAAGAGAAGACGGCATGGCTAGCTCTTTGTTTTATCAGAAATAAAAAAAGCTTTCCCAGAATCCTAACCTAACTAGATTCCTGGGAACCAGAAAAAGCCACATTCCCACCTCAGTGGTGGAGAGTCTGAGGCATATCTTAAAACAGGGCACACTGTCAGCTAACTGGATCAGCACAGACGAGGTCTGCCGCAGAGGGAGAGAGAAAGAATGGATATCAGCCGGGCAGCTTGCAACGTCTAATAGTTGTAGGCATACGTGGGTGGCTTATCATTAGTGCCATCTATCCGAACACTGGCGGCAGCTCCCTCTCTGCTGCGACTTAACCAAAGAGTCTCAGAAACAAGACCAGTGTCAGCATTTTCTGGCTCATTCACTACTTCATCTGACTGATACTGACTGCACAGCCACCTCCTGTTAGGCACAGCACCGGCTCCTGAGTATGCAGTGAGAGATGCCGATCTTCTTGCCTGTCATCCAGCCGTGCCCTGTCCTGTGAGATTTCCTGCCTGCACAGTGGCGGCAAAGCCAAACTGCACAGGTGAACAGGCTCTGGTCAACGCACATGTGCAGACACAGCAAGGTCCCTCCAGGTATGCCTGATACAGCTAGATGAGCCCTCAAATGTTGACTCCCGACACCTCATTCACCTCCCTCCGCTGCTCCTCTCTCTAGGTGCCTAGGGCACAAGCTGAGTTGTTTGATCACTTAACAATTCACTGGCTGTCTACTCTGCTCAGCTGCGGGGCTGGCCAAGAGGGAATGCTGTGCGTCAGCACCTACCCCTCCTTCCTTCCTGAGACAGAACCCCAGTTCTGCTCTATTCAGTCTACTCATCTATCAAGTGATGGATTATCATGGGACAAAGTCCAACGTGATGATGCAATTCTCTGCCTTCCCACACTCCCCCTAGCCAGAAGTGCCATGTGACCTAGTTAGAACACATGCAGGGGTTTGGAGAAAGCACTTGCTTTCCTGATCCAGGCAAGAGACGCAGGTGGCGCCACTATGCCCTCCTCCTCCCTGCTCTGAACGCAGATGCAATGCCTGGAACCACAGCAGCCACTCTGCAACCATAAGGCAATAAGTGACAGAAAGAAGATGGTATTACAGAATGAAGTAAGCGTATGACAGTGACACTGACCTGGCTCTGACCCTTGACAATCTGTCTCTTCATTCATTGTCATATGAGAAAAATTAATGCAGATTTATTTAAAATTCTGTTAATTGGGTATAATCCTGTTGGCCAAGAATATCCTGAAATGTTATAAATGGCAAACAAGAACGACAGCCTTCCTGTCCTCGTGAACTGGGCACTTTAAGTAAGAGAGAAGACTTCCCAGCTGAGGTCAATTTCCTGGTGAGGAAGCAGAGTGTGGCAGAAGCACAAGATGGTCCCAAGCTACTCAGGGGATGGGGACAGGGCCAGCCTTGCTCAGGAAGTCTTATTCAACTAACGAAGAGCTCTTCTTTTCTACATTTTTTGAATGCCCAGTAAACTAACTTTCCTAAGATAATGCCAAGACCTTCCCCCTAGCAAACCTGTCTACTCACCTGTCCGCTTTTCCCCAAGATCAAATCATTGTTCACACTATGTCTCCTGTAACTCTCTCACCCTCATGAGTTTTTTTTCTTTTTTTCTTTTTTGCTTCATAGCTGATCTGGGTTTACCCAGAACTCTGCCCAGAGTGCGGGACAGTAATGCAGGTCACTGCGCCAGGCTGCAGCTTCTGGGAGAGTGGATTGTTAATTATTAACAAAGCAGAGAAAAAGATACCAGCTTAGCAATCATCTCAGAATAAAACTACAGTTTAGAGAACGTCCCACTTCAGCCGAGGGAAAATGGCTCAACCACCCCATTTTAGATATTACTGTGTGTCAGTGATCATGGCCGTGAGTGAATTATCCTAGAGGCAAAGCTGTAGCATAAGAAGATGAGCAGTTACACCCCAATTCTTGCCAATAAAAGCACAGACAGGAAACGCAAGGCATAAGGGATCTAGGAATGCTATGAATCAGCCTGTCGGGCACCCGCGTTTCCACATTCGGCGTTTCCACTTCGCAAAAGGTTTGCAATCCGTAGTATTTGCTACCCTATTGGGGAAAACTATTTTAAGACTAATTAGCATGAAATTTTTAGAATGCAAATGCTTTTCACTTAGACATAAAACAAAATGCCACGACATTTCTTCCATCCATTTATCATAAACAAGTTAATTACTGTGTAACAAATCGCTCCTGCTGGAATCTGGGGGGGTTGGGGGGACTTCTGGACTCAGGCAAGAGAAGGAACCGCCAAGTCGTCCTTAACAGCCAAAGGCGCCCTGAGAATGAAGCGGGACTCTGCGAAGCCGTGCTTGTCACATTAAGGTTAAGCTCTCTCCGTTGGAATAACTCAATTATAAGTAGTCATTATCCATTTAACTTGATTCCTGCCAGACTAACAGGAACACCATGCCTTTTATTTATTTTTGACACAGCCACGCTCGCCACAGGCTTGCAGTTACAAAGTTTTCTACATATGCAGGGACATGTTTGTGTCCTGGCTTGAGTGGGTGCCAGTTTCAGCTTTTGCCTCTACATGTGAGAAGTGATACGATGGTGGCCCACCCGAGAGGAGGGAGCAGAGGACCCAGGACCCAGGGGAGGCCTGGGAGAGGCTCTGCAGTCCTACGATCCAGGCTTTGGCTAGGTGCTTCTCCTGTGTGAGTGCGTGACAGTTTACAGGACAATTCCTACATACACTTAGTCCGTGAGCTGGTCTAGGTTCACCTGGACCACATGACGCTTTGCCTTTTGCCCCCTTTGAGGTGAACGCCATCTGAGCACAGCAGCCAGGCTGACATCAGACAGTGGCCCGGGCTTCCCCACCACACCCGCCTCAGGCAGGGAACAGTGTGGCCTGGACCAATGGCAGGCCAAGATGCCTGCACAGTCCAGGACGACAGGGAATAAACAGTTGTTTCAAACCTTATGATGCACTGTGAGAAATATGAGAATTTGTCCTTCCCGCTGTTGTAGGCAGTACTTGCTATTAATAAAAGAAAGGCTTTTTTTTTTCTTAAGTCCCTGAATAAAGTGTATCCTCTAAGATCTCATCACATTTAGCCACATACTCAAGGAGGCCGCTCACAGGTGCCAGCGTCAGCCTGGCAGAGGAGTCGTGCAAACAGCGGGCTGCACGCAGGGCCTCAGAGCTGTTGGGACAGTGTATGGGACAGTGTATGGGACAGTGAGGACAGCACAACACGTCAAGAGTGACGGAGCCCCAGGGCCTTCTCCGCAGATGCACAGGGATTCTTAGTAACCCAGAGGACCTTCCAGTGCCAATATACATGCCATCAATGGAACCTCTGTAGAAAACTCTTTATTTTGTTTGCCTGTTCAGACAGTGCATCCGTTCTGCGCCTGGGCCAACAGGTGATCACTAAGCAAGTCAATTCTGTCAAAATTCAGATAGTAAGTAAGAAAAGCTGGGTTCAGTGCAAAATGGAAATCCCAAGTCACATAACCAGGGATAAGCAAGGTAAGCCGACCAGCTCTGTCTTGGAAGGTAAAGGTCTGCGGTACAGATCTTGCCCATGAGGGCACTCACACACGACCTGCTGTCAGATCTTCAGGGAAAAGTCTATACTCCTGGGAACACAGAACTGGTAGAGAAGCCAACAGCCAGAGGATACCATGAATGTGAAATTTAGTTTTGATACTTTATGGAAAGTTGGCTTTCTCCATCACTTTGAAATCAGAGGCCACCACTTCTGGGAGACTCGTGCCAAGAGGGAGAGCCCACAGCTCAGGAGTTCATGGTACCACTTTGAAACTGTGGGGATGGAAGAACTGATTTATCTCCCCTCCCGTGCCAATACAAAGTTTAATTAGTTTGTCTTGAAAGGGAAACATATTATTTAATATGCAGAATGATTTACTGTCATTCCAGTTTGGAAACTGACTCTCACTTTCCCATCGCGAGCGCGGATTTAATCCTGCAATGACGATGGAGCTAATTGGTAGTTCCCTCCTGCGGGTGTGTTTTCGTGTTGTCAGTGGGCAGTAATGAAAATGAACGCCACATTTGTGAACAGAACGTCTGTGGGCTTATTTACTGCATTTCCAGCAACACCGTCTGCTTTATCATGCATTTCAAAGCAGGGATAATTTAAGAATCCAGAATTTCATACATAAAAATACTTGGTAAGAAAGTCTCTCTCGGAACATTATTTGGGTGATGTTACATCTGAATTCTAATTTGTTGCCCAGGAAATGATTCACTTCACTCAAAAATGACAGGATTCTGAATCATTCACCTGTGATGCAAGATGCCTGTGAGGTCGAGCAATTTGCACCTTGCTGACTTCACAGCCATCATTTTGCAGAAAACAGCACGGAGAAAAGGCGGGCCTGGCTTGGAGGAAAAGCGTGGTTTGCAATCCCTCCCACCCCGAGGCCCCGCCCCTACCTTTCAGCAGCTTCTCCCCTTCCAGAATGTTTTGGGAGATTAAGGCCGTGTAATCTTCTTCCGAGAACCCAGCCTTGCAGGTCTCTCTGGCTGTAAGATCCTCATTGTGGGCCTGAGAACATAGAGGAGAGGGGAGAAAACAAACGTAAGTTCATAGGGATTTAATCTGACCAACTCACATAGAGCCCTGGGCACAGGCCTCCAGCAGAGAGGAAAATGCTGATAAGTCAGTCTCCACCCAGAGGTGGTGCCGGGCTGCTTCTCGGGTCTCTGGGGATCCAAGGAGCCAGGCGGCAGACTGGGGACACAGCAGGATGTTCTGTAAGGAGCTGAGGCAGGCTGACAGCAGGCCTGCATGTCAGGGCCGTGTCTGAACCTGGGGGGAAGCCGGAGCTACCCCCGCGAGGCAGGGGTAGAGGACTTCAGCGTCCACTCTGAAAGCAGGAGGAGGCCCACGTGAGCCCTGGCTCTTGCTGGGCCATTCAGGCTGGCAGGAGGAGAGGCAGCTTCCTCAGCCTCCTCTCTGGTCATCAAGGAGGTCAGAGGAGACTCCAGGACCACTCAGAGCTGGGCAAGGAAGACCGCTCTGCAGGCAGCTGAGAGGAGGGGGCGAGAGCAGCTGCCCTCCATCTTCTCTCGGCTTCCCTGGGCACTTGTGCACCTTAGAACCCCACCCCAGCCCAGCCAGGTAAAAGAGCTCCCCTAACTGACCGGGAGGGGTGAGTGCGCTCCTGCCATGGGGATCTCCCTTGCCTTCCCAGCCCAACGAGGAAGTCTAGAGTTCAGGCACAAGGGTGGTGAGGATGCGGGGACGACAAGGCCCCCTCCCAAGCGCTGGGAGTGGGCTCCACAGAGAAGTGGGGCGCGGGGCTGTGGGGTGGAGGGAGAGGCAGTGCGTGCAGCAGTGCGTGCAGCGGCGCGGCGAGCTCCTCCACAGGAGCAGGAGCGCAGCGAGGGAGCAAGCGCAGGGCACCCGGGGCGCAGCCGGCAGTCACGCCTTGCTCCGGCGCTGAAGCGAAACATGCCTCCCCGCCGCCTCCCTGCGCGCCGCCGCCTCCAGCCCAGGCTCCGGCTGCGGAGGCTGCCCCGAGCTCCAGGCCGCTCGACGCCAGCTTCTAGGCGGGCGCCCTCAGCCCGAAAGCACCAACGGGGGGCGGGAGAGAGGGACGCGGGGTCATTCCTTGTGGAAAAAGGTCCAAACCGCGGCTCCTTTCCCCGGGCACGGAGCTCCAAATAGCGCCCGCAGCCCGCGGGGAGGCCAAACTCGTCCCGGAAAGTTTCGGCCCGCCCCGGGCCCTGTGCCCAGCACAGCCCGAGCGCCCCGGGCCTGGGAGCAGGCCTCCCGCCGCCGCACTTGTTTATTTCCGAGGTTACCAAAGCACGGCCCGGGAGGAGGCAGCGAGGCCGTTCGGCCACGAGAGGGGGTTCCTGCAACTCTTGCCACCCCTTCGCCTCCGCCCAGGAGCGCCCCGGGAGCAGCCGCACCCGCTGCTCCCCGGGCCCTGCACCTCGCCCGGCGCAGAGCGAGGTTGGGCCAGCGGGCCCCGCAGGCAGAATGCGGGCGCCGGGCTCAGTCTCCCGGGGTGCCCCCCGCGCCCTGTGCCCGCCGGGTGCCTGGCTTCCCCGCCCCGCTCCGAGCCGCGAGGCCCCATTAGACATAAGGGCTCCATCCCGCGCCTCGGTCTCGGCAGCGAGCGTGCCCCGAGGTCCCTATCCACCAGCCACCGCGACGGTCCTGTCAGCAACCAAGAATTGAGGCGGCACAGTTCAGCGGACCCCCGACCCCTGGGCAGGAGCAATGTGACCGGGAAACCCCACGCCCCGTTCCCTGGCCCGCTGCCTTCAGGCTCCGCACGCCCGCAGCCACAGCCCGGGCTGGGCTCGCCAACTCCGGAGGCACGCGGCTGCCGGGCGATGGAGGGCGCGCGGGCTCCGCCAGTGGGCAGCCTGCCTCGGAGCTGGCGAGCCGAGCCCCGGGCAGCAGCCGCAAGCTTGGAGCAGACGAAGGATGCTCGGCGGGTCCCGGTGCAGGCAGAGCTCTCCGGGTCCCCCACCTATCCACACTCCCACCCAGCTCTGCACCGCTGCTTTCCGCTGCCACGGCGGCCGCCGCCGACCGCATGCAGCTTCTCGGAGCGCCGGCGCCGGGCTGGATACAGAGGTGTGCGCGGCGGGGGCACTCGGCGCGGGTCAGGGAAGACCAGGAGAACCCAGCGGGCGTGTGCGCGCCCAGCCGGCTCCGGTGCCGGCCCCGCGCTATGCCGGGCTTCCGAACGGCTGGAGCGGGAGGCGGCAACTTACCCGGAGCGCATCGGAAAGCGACAGCAGAACGAGCAGCACGCCAGCGCCCGCGGTCATCTTCCCCGCCG
>NW_003852418.1:20593985-20600952 GCF_000181295.1 Otolemur garnettii | reverse complement strand
GGGAGCGAGGCCAAGTCCGGCCGGCGGCGCGCTCTCTCTAGCCGGTGCGTCCGCCGGCCTCACAGCCGCCCGCGCCTCTGTTCCGCGCGCTCCGAACTGCAGGTGAAGCCGCGCGGCTGCCCCGCCGAGGCCCCGCCCCGCGGCCCAGCCCCTGCGCTCGCCCGGCCTGACGCGGGCCTTAAAGGCGCCGCGCCCGCAGCCCCCCAACCCCAGCGTCGGCCCTGCCGGCCCGCTGCCGCGCACCCCTGCCCGCCCCTGGCCCAAGGGGCGTCTAGTGCCCGGTTCTGGGCCAAACGGCCAAGGACACTGACTCATTCTGGACGGAAAGGCAGTGGGCGTGGAGGCTGCAGAAGGCACTTAGGTTCACGCCCCCCAACCCAAGCACCCCCTTCTGGATGGGAAGCCCCGCGGTCTTAGCACAACTTCCTGCCTGGGCCCACGGTAGGAGGGGTACCTCAGCTGTATTCCTTATATTCAAGTGTCTTCTTACCCTTGACGCAGGCCTACCTCCTGGACTTAAGCCGGGGCCAGGCAGCTCAGGCGTGATGGTCACTACCTCGAGAGAGGCACATATGAGAAAAACAGGACCAAGGCCCAGGGTTCAGCTGCTGGGCTTTGCCGACCCCCCTGCTCACTGGGAGGCTGGAGTCTGGGCCCTGTCTCAAAGGTGCCCTGAGGACTGGCTACAGTACTGATTCCGGTTTGCAGTCAAAGAAAGCGGAGATTCTAGAACAGGATGGAAGTCCCAGGCTGTTGGGCTGCCCTGCATGGACGGCGGGAGGCGGGCTCCGTGTGCTCCCGGCAGTACTTTCTGCACTGGGGGACGCCCCTTTATAGGACTATTAAGTAAAAAATACGTACTGTTGGAAGGTGAGTAAATGTTTCTGCATCTTTCTTTTGGGCTTGAGGATTTGAAGAAAATTGGTTTTGTTGGCTCAGATATTTCAAAATTTCTTTGTCTTGGTTTGGAGGAGTTCTGTGTCCAGAATACATTAGTTTTGCTTTAAGAAATACCCTGGAAAGGCAGAGGAAGAAGGCTGAGTGACACCGCAGGGCTTCAGGATCAGCGTCAACTGGGGTAGCGCCTCCTGCCGCCCTCCTAGGGCCTCACGCCGGGGAGCAGGCGGTCTGCTGGTCAGCACTCTGCCCTGACTTAAGGAAATCAGATTTTTGATAACAGGAGGTGAGTGGGTTAGGCTCTGTCCCAAACGAGGCTAGATTAGGTTTGTCCACGTGCAGGTTGAGGACTACGAAATGGGATGTGAAGTCTCTGTGCCAACCTGCCTCTCCTTACCCGAGTCTTGTGCCCTTCCCAGCCTGGTGGGTGAGGAGGGTACCCCTGTCCTCGCTGAGTGTCCTGGTTTAACTGTTTGCACTGGGCCTGAGGTCCTCCCTGGGCAGTGAGGTGTCGGTGAGCAAACCCACCCCAGTCTACTCCTTAGCCAGGTGCCCATACCTTTGAAAGGGGTCTATTCTGCTTCTCTCCTTATTTAGGGTGTGTCATCACTGCCCAGGTGACATCAGGAGCTGACCAAGACTGCTTTCCAGTCTTGTGTCTCTTGTCTTGAAATGTCCAGTTCGGGCCGTACCTTTGTCTGCAAAAGCCCTGAGCATTATGCAAATGGTTTCTTGGGAGAGGTGACACACAGCCCAGCCTTTGCTCTCTGTGCTCTGGGAAAGTACTCAAGTGCTGACCAGTGTGCCAATTTGAAAAGAAAAGGGCTCGGTGGGGGGAGGGGGGGGACAGGACAGTTGAATGCTGAGCTCCAAACACTGGGTTAAACACATCTCCTTCTGCTCTTGAGTGTCTGAGTTCCGACTCCACTGAGACACGTGTGACTTCTAGACAGGGTATATCCTGATGATAACCAGCCCTACAAGGCGCTAACTGTGTGCTGCACATAGGTGAGAGAGTTCTGTGTCTATCTACTCTTGGACCTCCCCCTCCAGCTACATACATCAGGAGGGCCTGTTACTGCCCCATGTGCAGCAAGGCAGAGGAAGGTGGAAGCTGTGTGCATGGTCACCCCAGCCTGGGGCCTGGTGTGGGTGGCAGTGCCCACACTTGTTTGTTCAAGGAAACCTTGCTATGCAGTACCCAGTGTCTCCTGGGAGCTCGCGTGTTCGGAAATACGGTTTCGGAAGCACTGCAGTAGCCGATGCCAGTCCAGCAGGGAGCATTGGTTTATCAGACTTCCTCGGAACGGAGCAGTGAGGATACGGGGAGGGAAGGGAAAACATGATCTGAAATGCCAGGCTGTGCTTTCGAAGCATGGTCCCCAGACCGGCAGCATCAGCAACCCGCAGGGCCTTATTAACCGCCATGGGCCTAGCCCACTGTCAGCACTTCCCAGGTGACACACGGTGGCTGGGAGCATCATAGAAATGCTCCTCTTTGGGCCTCACCCTGGCTCTGCAGCCTCTGAGCCTGCAAGAGCACAGCCTGGGACTCCACCTGAGGATGCCAGAGGGGCATGGTGCAGCCGCTGGGGGGCTCACCTGCCCGTGCTGTGCCCTGCCCCGTGTGGGGAGCACGGCAGTGGGCCTGGCAGAGGAGCCATTATCTGTGCACAGTGGATAAAGAGCCCTAGAGAAAAGTGTGCTTTTGTTTCTGAGAGAGATTAAGGAAATGCATTTGGGAGGGTAGTGTGTGAATGACGATTTCCTCTCAACACCTGGAAACTGTTGACTGTAATTGGGCTGCAGATGTTTGCTAAGCTCCGTGGGCCTCTCCTCTCTGCCTTCCACTTGTGGAGGTGAGTCTGGGAAGGGGCACGTCTTCAGGAGCAAATAAAATGCTTGCAGCAGGCCTTCATCTCCCTGTCTTCTTGTCAGATGTTAATTTGTTTCCCCCACTATTTATCATAATTTTTTTAAAGACACTTCAATGTTAGATAAAAAAGCTGTTTTGTAAAGAAAGCAGGGGAGATGTTAGCAAAAGATTTGTTCATAGAATAAAACAATATCTTTGTGGGCGATTGAAGATATTTGTGGCTCTGCAGGAAGGAGTGAAATCAGCCTGATACCCAGCTCGAGAAAACCTCCTGCATAGAGCAGAGAAGAGCGAAGTTAAAGGAAAAAGGCAGAGAGGCAAGCTGAGAGGGAGGGAGTGAGAGAGAGAGAGAGACAGAAGCTGAGAGAGAGAGAGAGAGAGAGAGAGAGAGAGACAGAAGCTGAGAGAGAGAGAGAGAGAGAGAGGGCACAGGTAGCTCTCTGGCTTCAGAGCCTTGTTTCATCAGGAGCAGAGAGTGCCTGTTAGTATTATTGTTTTCATTTTGACCAACCTCGTCTTTCTCCTTCAACTTGGCTGATATTTACTGTGTCCAGGTCCTCCAGAGTTGGAGGTTCCGATTCATTTTTTTCTGCTGTCCTCACACTGGAAGGACCTTCCACAGATGGAAGACAGACACCTGTTCCTGGATGCGGCTGAGACTCAACGGGAGGCTTCTTGCCTTAGAACCGAAGAGGGCGGGAGGGCAAGGCTCCCCCTTGGTGCAGAGATCCCCAGGGAGAGATGCACAGGTCCCCTCCCAACCCAACCTTTCTTCTTTCACCCTGCTCCTCCCCAGGCAGGAGTGTCCAGCCCAAGCCAGATTTACAACATCCCCACCGGCTATCTGTGCCTCTTCAGGGCTGACCCTCGGCCTCAGACTTGCATTGTCCTTTCTCTGGGCCAGTGACTTGGATGTGGGCTTCCTTTACCCCTCTTCCTCTCTGTTTCTCCCCTGCCACTCCAGGAGCCTTGAGGCCAGGGGATGGTGTGTCCTCCCCTCTCCAGGCAGCCCAGTGTCTGACTCCCAGAGGTCCTCAGTGGATGAATAAAGGAATGATACCAGTTGAAGCTGTGAGGCCTGCATGGGCCACACTCATGACCCTGGGGACTTTTTACACGCCCCCTTATACCAAGGAAGAAACCAAGGCACCGAGTAAGCGGAGCTCCCTTAACCACAGGGCTGCCCCCCAGGATGCTGTGCCGTCTGGGTTCTCATGGGAGCTGCTCCTGCTGCTCTGGGCAGTGGGAGTTGGGGGAGGACTTGGAATCATTGGAAATCTCTATGGAGCAGGCGTGTAGCTCAGAGGGAAGAGAATGAGGGGCTTGTAACTGTCAAAGGTGTCGGGTCTGGGGGGGCTTTCTGGGCCCCGGATTTTTTGCTCTGTTCCGTATGTTGCTCTGCTTGTTTGTCTCCTGTCTGCCTGAGAAGGGGTGGGATGTGTTGGGGAGCAGAGGGATGTGCGTCACAGGGATGCCCATGTAGAACTTCACCAAGACCTGCACCTTGTCGCTTGCCTGACAGGGAGAAAGGAGGTGAGGTGAGCTTGGCCAGAGTGGGGGTTGTGGGATGGAGGACTGACCGCCTCGGCCTGAGGGGCATGCATCTTTTGCCTCCCAGGGGGACAAGAGGCCCCCACCCCAGAGCACCTGCTCCCTGCCTTCCTCACATGGGGCGCAGCTGCACACGTGGTGTCTTGGGTTGACTACAGGCACTAGCCGGGATCCTGATACCACCAGGGTGGGGCAGAGAATTGATTTTTTTTCTTTATTTTTATCTTTTTTCCTTTTGTCAATTCTTCCCCCAAAGCCTATCCCAAGTTTATCCACTTCCTTCCAGCTGGAACTCTGAGCCCTGCTGTGTCCCTCCTGGATCCCTGCAGCAATGTCCCCTCCTTGCTGTCTCTGCAAACCAGGCCCCAAGGCACCCAGTGAAGACTGAGCGCCAGCCTGTCCACCACCACTTGCCCAAAGCCCTTGGGTGGCCTCCTGTTGGCCCCCCATCTCTCCTCGTGGCCTGCAAGATCCTAAACCATCTGACCCCTGCTGGAGATCTCAACCTTGTCCCCAGACCCCCAGCTCGCACCACTGGCCTCCTGCCTCCCCCAGACCTGGTTCCTGCATTTCAGTCTCTGAACCTGCTGCTTGTAATGTTCTGTCCCAGACTCTCAGGGCTGATGCAGGCTTGAGCCTCCCCATCCCACCTCTTGTCACCCATGATTGCTCACCCAGTCATTCTGGTTCTCTCGTCTTCCCAAGTATCTCCAGAGGGGCAGGGGCACCTCTGCCTGTGTGCCACTCCCTCTTCTTCCCCAGCACCCAGGGCAGGACCTGGCAGCAGGCACTCAGCTCAGATATGAACAGTGGACATCTGGATGCATTTTCTGGAACACTAGGAGAGGAGATGGAGTTTCCCAGGACTCACCCTCACAGGAACAGGGAGGGCCCACGATGCCACAGGGGCCCAAACTGCTGCCCTTCAGATGGGAAGACAGACAGAAGGAACACAGTGGGGCCAGCGAGGGCGGGTCAGGTGAGCACACCAGCATCAGTGAGATTCCAAAGGCAAGGGGTGGGGGAGTGCAAGGAAGATGATAAAAAACAAAGGTCCAAGGAGAGAAAGTCAAGTTCAACAGTAAAATAGGCAACATCAGATTCAAAGGGAGGGGGAGGAGGAAAACAGGCGATGCTGGACAGGAGTGGTCAGCAGAGGCAATAAAACCCCAGCGAGACCAAGAAAATGGACAGGAAGAGAAAACCGGTTTTGCACATTGAAGTGTCTGCCCCGAATGATGAGCTGGGGCAGCATGGGGATGTTCTGCTGGCTGCAGCCAGGCAGGGTATGCTGGAGAAGACCACCCACCTGCGGAGGGGGCCTAAGCCTTTCAAGTTACTCTTAACCTGGTTTTATGGGAGTCACTGCTGGTCGCCTCCAGAACACAAGTTGAAGGCTGTTGAAAGGTGGTCGAGTCCCTTGAGGGGTGGAACAGGTGTACCCAGACCATTCTCTTCTGCTCAGGCAGCATGCAGAGAGGGCCTGCCAAGGTGGACACTTGGCCAAGTGTGCTGTTTCCAGGAGGCAAGCCCTCTGTTAGTCCCTGGAGATGTACCCTTCCTTTGCTTTCTGGGTCTGCAGCTGAAGCCCAAGCCAAATGGACAGGCCACTGGAAGGCCCCACCTGCTCAAACGCACAGTCCCTTTAGATGACACTTCCCAGGCACAGAAACTTCAGGGGAGCAGCAAAACCACCTGACAAGCTTCCTAAATATAGGAGAACCTCTGTAAGTTGACCACCCAAAGGACAGTAACAGACTGGTCAGCATACAGAGGAGGTCAACTAGGCCTACAGTACTGATCCATACATCTGGTGCATGTCCAGTTGTGAAAATTAGATCCACTTAAGAAGGTGATCAGTGTAGGTAGGTGGTCAGCTACGGAGGTTCTACTGTACACTGACCCTGCCCATCCCTGTAGGTTTAGGGCCTGGGGAACACTGTTCCCAACACATCCCCAGGCGAGTCTGAAGACTCCCCAGTATCTAACCTTACCTAAAGGTACACCATCACCCCAAAGGTTCCCATCTCAAGCACCTTATTGGAAGTTAGGTTTTGACATCTTTCCAATAAGGAGCTTCAGCAGTTGGTGGATGAAGGCCTGATGTGATGGAGGGAAATGTGACAAGTGTCCAGACATGGCTGGGACACCCCCGGGTGGGTGTGACAGTGGGATTCCCAGGACAGCCAGGAGGGGCCTCCAGGTGACCCAACACCATGAGGGGAACAGGGAGAGGCACAGAGAAGGAGGGGACGTGCTGCTAGCACAGTCAGCTGGGCAACTCTGCAGGAGATGCGGCCATCAAGCCACCACGGGCGATGTTGGGCCTGAGGATCAGCATTCCTCCCACAGACGATGTCCAGGTTTGGCCAGCCTCGTGCAGTGGTGGTGACTGCAGACCGGTCAGTGGGAGGGGAGCTGGGGTATCAGGATGGCGTGGGATGTGCACGTAAGTCATCAGATTCAAGACCCTCCCTCTGCCCCCAACAGGCCGAGATCTACACCTGCCTTTGGCCTTTGCCCTCCCCAGGACTAAGGAAGAAGAGCAACATTACAGGAGAGGATCCCGGGTGCTCTGCGGAGACTATGCGTGTGCTCCGGGGGGAGGATCCCGGGTGCTCTGCGGAGACTATGCGTGTGCTC
>NW_003852418.1:20568687-20593665 GCF_000181295.1 Otolemur garnettii | reverse complement strand
ACTATGCGTGTGCTCTGGGGGGAGGATCCCGGGTGCTCTGCGGAGACTATGCGTGTGCTCTGGGGGGAGGATCCCGGGTGCTCTGCGGAGACTATCCTGGTGCATTGGGAGTTGGCAAGGATGAAGCACTTGGCATTTATAAGTAGTGGTGGGGGGCTGACAGGATTACATCTAACACCTCAGCTCACCCTCACCGCCTCCAGTGCTGGCGTGGGACTTGCAGTATCAGCCTCGATTTATAGGTGAGAAAACACAAACACTTTCTGAGATTAGAAAACAGGCACTACTCTCTTCCCAGAAGCCCAGCATTCAGGGTTCCCGGGTGCAGTGGTAGGTTCCAGGGCCCCCTTTCACTCTTCTGAATTTCAGGAAGTCACTAGTTTCTGTCTACTGTGAAGAGTAGACCTTCCCGGGTACCCTGGCCTCCCCCCGCCAACCGATTTTCTTTTAATTAATAGACTTTATATTTTAGAGCAGTTTTAAGTTTATAGAAACATCAAGCAGAATGTGTGGGGTGTTCCCAGATACCCGGCTTCCCCCACGCACACAGGGACCCGTTCTCCTGTTGTTACCATCTTGCATTCAGGGGTACAATTGTTACCATTGACAAGGCAATATCGATAGTATGATTATCACCTGAGGTCGCCGCTGTACATCAAGGTTCCCTCTTTGTGTGGTCGGACTGTAGGGGTTTTGACAAATATCTTCAGAATTACAGGATCACACAGAGCAGCTTCACAGCCTGCAAAGTCCCCTGTCCTCCACCTGTTCATCCTTGCTCCCTGCTACCCCTGACAACCACTGATCTCTGTCTCTGTACTTCTGCCTTTTCCAGAATGTCACAGAGTTGGAATCACACAGTCTGTGGCCTTTCCAGAGTGGACTAGCTTCTCCCTCCGGGTAACATGAATCAAGCTTTCTCCCTATCTTTGCCTGGCTCAAGGCTCATTTCTTGTGGCTGAATCGTGCTCTGTTACCTGGATGCTCCCTGGGCTGAGCCCACGCTGCTCCTCATATCTTGGTTTCTACAAAGCCATTTCTTTGCCCACCTTCTCTGCAAATGAACTCCGGATAAGCCAGTGGCTTCTTCCCTTACCACCCTCGCCTCTCATTTCCAACTGTGCAGCCACAGCCTCCCCCCACAATGGGACCACTGCTGTGACAATCACCCCATGTCTCCAGGAGCCCACAGGGAGCCCTCACTGTGTCCTGTGGAGTCCTGGTTGGCACCTGCCAGACAGTGTTTGAGAGGCCAGTGAACAAAGTTGCCCTCACTCTTTCCCATTTAGAAACTTAAGCATTGAAAGTTGGCAAGGATGAAACACTTGGCATTTATAAATAGTCTCCTTGTTTTAGGATTTCAATGACTATTATGATTTTCTCTCATTTATAAATCATTGCTGAGGAAGGCCCATTCTCAACCAGTAGTCACTGTTGTTAAGAGGTAATGATCCCCGGTGAGCATGCCACAGCCATCTTACTCAAGAGCTGAGTTGTTGCCCTAGAGATTCAGCCTTCAGGGGACTGAGCACCCATGCAGGGGTCATGCAGCTGAAGGGCCTGTGGGGGGCAGCCCGGGCTCACTGGGCCGAGGTCTAAGCCGGCCGGTCTTAGCCCAAGGTCTAAGAGTTTCCTATCCAGCCCTAACCAAGGGAAAGAAGAACCTTCTGACCTGATTCAAGGACTGGACAGTGGGCCCCTTGATGGACTGTCTCCTGTCTTTTCACTCCTACTTTTGGTGGTGCATCTGTTTTCTCTGGAGGAAACTGGACTTGGACTTGTGGAAGAGGAAATGGCTCTGCTTGTGGTTGACCTAAGATGCTGCCGTTCCATCCCAGTGCTGGGGAAGCTGAATTCTCCTTCCCTAAACTGGGACTAGACTCAGTGTTGTGTTTGGCTAATACGAGATAGCAGAACTGCTTGCTACTGTCCCAGATAAGGTCACTAGAAGTGTGGCAGCTGCCACTGGGGCCTCCTGGAACATTGTCTGGGCCCTGAGCTGCTGTGGGAGAAACCTCACAGCTCTAAGGCCACTCTGCTAGAGAGGCCACATGTCAGTCACCTTCTGGCCACCTTGCCCAGGTGCCAGACATGTGGGTGAAGTTCTCCCAGAAACTCCAGACCTCACATTCCTTAGCTGGGTGCCACTGAATGACCTCCAGGGACATCGCTCTGAACAGAAAACCATCCGGCTGAGCCCTGTCTGAACTCTTACCCCACAGAACTGTGAGATACAATCCAAGGTGGCTGTTTTAAGCCACTAAGTTATGGGATGATTTGTCACACAGCAGTAGGTATCTGTGTAACACCTACTCTTGTCTCCAAAGCCTGTTCACAAGTGGAGACACAGGAGGGAAGCCTGTGCTGGCTGCCACGGTGCCTCTGATGCTGTGAGCTCCCGTGCTGTCCCCAGCTGTTTGATGTTGTGGGGTGGTCCCTGTTCTTCCCTGTGCCCACAGGGAACCATCAAGTGGATGAGCCCCTCACAGGTTCATCTTCAAAGAATCTACTTAGTCTGCAGTGAGGGCTTCTCCACTCACACAGTGGGAAGGAAGCAGCCAACTGCTGGGAGGCCTGGCCTGTGTACAAGCCCTTTCCATGCCACCTCTGCTTCACCTGTGGAGCACATTATTCTGCTCCTGTTTGCAGGAAAGAAGTGACACAGGAGCTGTGTACCTTGATTCACTATAGGTGAAACACCTATATGCCTCTGGCCAAAAAAGCCATTTGAGAGAGAGCAGTGACTTTGTGCAGGCATACTTGTAAGAAACTGAGGCAGAATCTCATGTGGCTAGGTTGGTTGTGAGCCTAACATGACCAAGGATTTGGCTGGAATAGTATTTACTACATTAAGGAATTAAGGTTGACTTTATAAGGCAATAAAAAAGCCCCTTGGAAAACTGGCCAGATACCCATCAATAACCTTTCCTGATCTGTGGTAAGTAATGAAGGTTGCTTGCTGATGGGTCTGGGAATGGAAATGTGCTTGGGGACCTCAAAAGAAGAGTAATCTACCCAATGCATATAGGTATTTCATACGGCACAGATGAAATTTGGGCTCAGGAAAGGCTTTTGAGAAGTCCAGCCTGAAAATTCCTTATAAAAGTTTCCAGCAAAAACCCCCTGATTTAAGGCCTACATGGGAATAGAGGTTTGCACACAAATTCATGTATGCCCAAGAAGTTTCTTTATGCCTTGCTTAAAGATCCGAAGTAACAGCCTTCAAACGGCAAGGCCAGCAAGGGCAGTATTCAATCTACCTTGTTCCTCCATGGCCTCAGGCATCATCAGATAAGAACAAAGAAGTAATGGCTAACAACATGTTCTCCATTAGTTATGTTAAATTGGGTTATGTTGAAAGGGTTATGTTGAGTGGATTATTGGAAGCTAATCACGAGGTAGTGCATGATGTTTAAATGGATCAATGAGGTCATTGCTGTATTGTGTGTATGTACAAATTCCCTATATAAACCAACTGCAAATAAAGAACCTGGCCATTTTGCCTGAGCGAGCAGATGGTCACCTTTATTTAAAACACAATTTCAATAAGCGTGCTTATTCTCTGCAGCATCACTTTTCCACGAGACCCTTACGGCAACAATTCATGATTTTCCAACTACAGAAGGATGGGTAGGGGATGGGGAAGACAGGAAGGGAGGGGACTACCCCCCACTAAAGAAGTGAAATGATGCATTTTGAGAGGCTGCCTTGCTGGTGTCCTTCCTCAGACATCTGCCCTGTTGTTTTCTTAAAGGTTGAGCCACCATAGACAGGCTGGAGCTGGGCCGTGTGTGTTACGACTCGAGTAATCAGGGTTGGGGAAGTAGCCCATCGCTTCCAGAGTAGGTATGGTGCCCTGAGGGAAGGATGCTGGGGAGACGGGTGCTAATTGGCTCTAATAGAATCACTGTAGAAACCGAGCCAGGGCTGAGCTTTGGTAACGCTCAGGCTCCCTGTGTCCCCTGAGATCGGAGGCCAGATAGAGCAGATGACACTGAACTGGGGGGACACATCCCTGATCCTTCCCCTCCCAATGCCCCTGGCACATGGAAGACCCACAAGGCAAGGGGGGAGTGAATGAGAAAGGAAGGAACTTTCCAGACATTACTCAGTGGAGGCAACTTGTCCTTGGAGCAGGAGGCCCCAGGCCCTGCCAGCCAGGTTCACTTTATGGCTCCAGGGCTGGCTTTTTACTGAAGTGTCCTCCCGCCAAGTCCTGTCCCAGTATGCACAGACAGCAGGAGAGAGCTGGGGCCCAACTGGGTTGGAACACACTTATTCCTGGATGTTGGCCAGTTCAAAGTGGTGGGTCCACGAGGCCTCTCTGCACTGACCTGCATTGTCTAGATAAAACTCTGACTTTGGGCTCAGTGGTGGTGACTGCCCTCACACCTACTGCCAGCTGTCCATCCAAGCTGCTCCCAGAGAGTGTGTATGTGGAGGGTTATAGATAACTCTCTTAGGGGCACCCAATCTCCCAATAAGTTAGAATAGCAAAGTAATCCCCTGGGTGTGGGAGATGTACCATCTGAAGTGAGCAGGGGAGGCTTCTTCCTGGGTGTACTTATGTGGTTCTGAGGTGTCCCCACGAGCCCTGGTGCCTGTTGACCAGCTCAACATTACACCCCTTGTTGGTTTTTTAACCCTCCCTATCTCTAGTCTTCTCAAATTATCTTTTTGCTTGAATACATGCAAATGTATTTATTTTTCTATTTATTTATTTGGCAGTGAGAGCCCTTAACGTGAGATCTATCTCTTAACACACTTGTGCACCCACAGTGCAGTGTCACAGAGCAGATCTCTAGATGTAGTGTCCTGCGTCACTGGAACTTTGTGCCCCTGAGCAACAGCCCACACCCTGCCTTTATCAAGTCCCTGGCGACCCCACTCCACTCCCCATCTCTGAGAGTTTTCTCCCTCTTGACTTCTCATCCAAGACTTGCCTTTTCCTGATGGCCTTTCTGGCGCAGAATAGCAGCCTCCAGGTTCATCTACACTGTTGCAAATGGCAGGATTTCCTTCTTTTTAAAGGCTGGATCATATCCCACTGTGTGCATAGGCCATATTTTCTTTGTTCATCTTGGGATAGACACGTAGGTCATTTCTGTCCTGGCTTTTGTGGAGTGCCACAGAGAGCCTGGGCAGGCAGGGCACTCTTCCCAGGGGCACAGACACTGTCCTCCAGGCTGGGTCGCACATGAGGTCATGGAACAAGTCTTAACACGTTTAAGAAGCCTGGAGAGCCGACCGCAATGAAATGAAACCAGAAATCAATGGTGGAAGGGATGCTGGAAAATCCATGGTGATGTGGAAATTAAATGACACATCTGGGAACAGCAAATGGGTCAAGGGATAAATCAGGAGGGAAATTAGACAATATCCTGGGACAGATGAAAATGAAAACCCAGCACACCCAGGCCTGGGTTGCTGTGCTGAGAGAGGAGCTCATAGTGACACCTGCCTACATTAAAATAGAAGAAAGATCTCAGGTTGACAGCCACACTGTAAATCTCAAGAAACTAGGAAAAGAACAAAGTTGAAATCAGCCAAGAGAAGTCACTTGTAGCACAGCATTTGGGCAGAAGGGGGACAGAACATTTTGATGACATTTATGTAAAATCAGATTTCCATTTTGTTTTTCAACCATACAACTGAAATTGGGCTTTTACCTCCCAGAATCACCTGAGTCAAGAAAAGCTTCCATTCAAAGGCGACGTGGAGCTGTCCACCCAGCATCTTTTTGCTGTAATCAGAAAGCCAGGTATTTCCTGCGTGTAGACCGTTTTTCTGAGCTCTAGGACAAAGTCAGGACATAGGCCACCTGTGTTGGAAAACTCGGTGGCAGCCCAGCCACATCCGGGGACATGTATTTGCATCACTTTTTGCATAATTGTGCATATTCATTTACATAGATTTTCCTGTTGTATTCAAAATGCCATTGACTCTGGTATGTTAAATAAAGTAAAATTAATAGTTCAGCTCAAGTCAAGTGTATCCACACAAATTGTTCCAGGCCACTGGGAGAGGGGAGAGTGCCAGCTGGTGGGGCAGAGGCTCAGCTGTCTGCCCCTTCTCCGAATCCAGCGTGGGAGCTGGAAGAGCCCCAGATAGACACACCTGCCAAGTGTGGGGGGGGCAGCTGACTACCCCCCAAGGGAAAGGAGGGTTGAGGAGGGAGCCTGAAAATGCTGGGAGGGATAGTGACACACTGATGCAAAGAAAAGGCCAGAAAGCCATTCCTTTTTTGTTCTCAATGGTACATTGCCTCCATACAATCAGATCACTTTGACTCTAACAATTTGAGAGCTTAGTTTTTACAAAGGATAGCACTTGGAGGAATCTAAAAACTACAGACTCCCGTGGTTTCAAGGAAAGTTTAACCATTGTAAGAGCAGGCAGGACTTCAAATGTTGGCATTTGGGTTCTACATGATATCATTAGGATCTTTTCTTCAGGCAGAAAAGATTGACTCCTGACTCCTACTAGCTTATGTGAAGGAGGAGGAGGAGGAAGAGAAAAAGAAAGAGGAGAAGGAAAAGGAGGAGGAAAAGAAAGCATTGGCCCAGTTAACTCCGAAGCCAAGACATTCTGGCTTCAGGTATGGCTGGATTCAGGCGCTCAACAAATTTCTGTTGACCTGGGGGCTTTGTTCCCTTTTGTATTTATTAGCTTCATTCTGAGTCAGGCTTTCTCCTTCCAGCAGCAAAAAGGCACCAGCAGCTCTAGGTGTATCCCCTAACTTCTCAGGAACCCAGCAGCAAGAAAGCTGAGCTTATTTAATCATCTCAGCAAAAGTCCTGGGGAGAGTCTTGTTGGACCAACTTGGTCACTGTAGCCCTCTCTGAGGTTGTCACCATGCCAGGATAATTGGATGCTCTGATCACCCAGGTCTGGGTCACATTGCTGCATCCCAAGGTCTGGTGGAGTCATTCAAGTTGAATCTCACTGATGAGGGAGTGAACTCTGTAGTAAGCATTGAGAGTCTGTTACCAGAAGAAGGAGGCAGATGCAGGGAAAGTAGAACAACACAATCTACAAAACGAGTAACACTGGGCCTCAGCCCTCAGACCAGGGTCTTCCCCATAGCCCTGGGCACCTGAGCGTGCACCTGTGGTGTCTGTGAGCGTGCGTGAGTACACTGGCAGGACACCCTTTGAGAAACAGAGCTGACGTCAAACAGAGCATCTATTTGTAGTATTTGTAATATTCCTAGGCATCCATTTTACTTTCTTGTAGATGAAGCCTTAAAAGAAAAAGCAAAGGTTTTCTCTAAACACAAGGAACCTCTTTACTTATTCACAACGACTGCACCGAGAGCCTAGGGCTCCAGACCATGTGGTAGGGGGTGAAGCTTGGATGGGTGTCACCCTGCCTGTCTGGGCCCAGTGTCTGGGGTAGCCCTACCTCCCCGTGCTCATCTTGGGCACAGTGAAGCTCTCTCCATCAGGTCACTGAGCAGAAATCCACCCGAGCCGGTGCACACTGAGGCAACTCTCCTAAATCAATACGAAAATGATGGCAATGACATTTCACCTTCACAGGGCACAGCTCAAACACAGCCGGGCCTGAACAGTAAAATTGAAATGAGATGGAATTTCAGGGCCGATGGAAGCGGGGGCTGGGGGTGGTGAGGTTGCCTCTGTAGCATAAATTCATATGCATTATAAAAAAATATCGCCTGGATCTAAAGAACTTGGCATGGTTCCAGGAGCCAGGCGGAGGTTGGCGTGGTGTTTACCCAGCACGCTCCGGTGGACTTTCAATCTATTTACAGGTATGCATGACAAACTGCCTTGAATGGATGAGTTATTGGTTCTGCTATAAATGAAATTAATAATGTGAGGTAGAAGAGGCGTAGTAATAACACACCATTGAAGCCAGCTAAGCTCGGAGACCAGAGATCAGCTTTCAAGTACCTCAGTGACCGCAGCGCGTGGCCAATTGACCCAGACGCTCTCAGGTTATCTAAATAGGAATAAAAGGCAATGTCTTGAACAGGTGATTAGAGAATAAATCAATCTGGAAGGAAGGGGAAGGTTGTAAGACAAAATCTCATTCCTTCATGACAGTGCTTTTGAAGGTCCAAGATGCCCATTCTTCTCACCAAGGTCAGCTGTCACCAAACAAGGAGGTCAACCCTTATTTATAGGTGGGGCAGTGGGGACACAGTGTCACCAGGCAGATCTCCTGCTTATCAGAGGTGGTCATGGAACCAATCGGGGTCACTAGCTCTCACATGAAGCCCGCTGGCGCATGTCCATCCAGCAGCTAAGAAGGGTGCTCTGATGTCAGGCATTACACCTGGGAAGTGTCCCCAGACCAGGCCCTGCAGGCTTGCTCATCATTGAAAACCTGTTTCCCAGGCAGTGCAAAGTAAGTGACTTTCCATGACCGAGTGGGTGTTGTTGTGCAATGCCCGGCTGCACCCAGATCTGTGAATGGTCGTCCCGCAGCTCAGGGCAGTGGGTGTTATTACTACCATTACGCCGTCTACGGGCGAGGCAGGATGTCCTCGGAGACTCGGGGTGAGCCTCCTGCAGCAAACACAGCCCACTAACTCTCTGTGCACAAAGGATATCCATAAAATTCTTCTCTAGACATATTAGTGTAGATTGCTAAAAATGACATTTGTTTTCCTGAAATGTGTGAGTGCAGGCATCCAATTCCATGTTCTCCACAGGTATTTTTCCCCATTCATCAAAATATGAACCCCGAGTAATTCACCCCCAACTCATATCCAATACTGTCAGACCTCATGGTGACTGACAGCGGTGGAAGGACTACATGGCTGCCGTCTCCTGTCACTCTGGGCAAACACAAATTAGGGAGGACGGGGGCCACGCAGGAGGTGAGGCCTGGCTCTGACTCCATCTCCCCCACCCGCCTTCACCTGCACATGAAAAGCATTTATTTGTCTAGACCAGGAAGCTTTTATAATGACTGGAAAAAAGCTGAAGTTTGAAAGTGATGTCAAGTAGCTGGCAGCATAATGGCTGTCAAACAACTGAGTCGCTGTAGCTGTCCCCAGAGGCCACTGGGCGTGGATCTCTACCACGCCAGACCTTCTAATGGGCAGCATTTAGCTGGTGAGGGGCCCTTTCACCAGCAGAGACCCCAGCCAAGATGTAACTGAATCGGGCCAGCCCTTTGGCTTCCTCCAGGCTTTCTGATGTGGCAGCTTGTTCCCCTGATGAAAATGTTGCTGCAGTCTGGTGACAGCTGTGGCTTGGTCTGGGCTGGCCCAGACTTGCTACCTGTCCTGGGCACAGCCTCTTCCAGCAGAGCTCCTTGGAAGGGTTACCTTGGGGCCCCCTGCCCATCTCTAGACATGTCTGGAAGGCTTTGGGGGTGAGTGTGGGAGATGTCCAGGTCCTAGCAGGGCAACTGGGTTGCAAGTGGGTCTAAATGTCTCCAGGAAGCTGCCATGAGAGTGGGACTAAGGCCAGGATGGGACTGGGGAGTCCAAGGCAGGCACCCTGTGGCCTGCAGGCGATGGCAGCCTGAGAGGGTGTGCATGGTGAGCCTTGGCCTGAGACCTAACCCTAACAAACTAACCTGGAACAAGAGCCTGTCCCCCACTGGGTGGTACTGACAACTCCTCATGTACATCTCGCAAATACTGTTGGTGCTGCTGCCCCAGACGAGGTGAGACAGTGGAGCTCCCACCGCTGCTCTCAGCGCTAAAAGCCTTGCTTCAGCCTCTCTGTGGCATATTCAGACCAGATGTGGCCAACCCCAGCTCCTGATGTGGCCAACCCCTACTCTGAGGACCTGGTAAAAACACTATCCAAAGCGTGGAGGGATGGAGACGCCACTCTGAGACTTTCTGGTGTGGATTCACATCCCTGCTTCCTCCCTCTTTTACTGTGTGATCTTGAGCAAGTGACCTCTCTGACCTGAGTTTCCCATGCTGTAAAGGAATGGTGAAGACTCCTTTGCAGGCAGATGGTGAGAAATGGAGAATCTGACACATAGGCATGTGTCAACAGCAATTTATTTACAGAGAGTATTTGGCAATGTCTAGAAACTTTTCTGTTGTTATAACTTGTGTGTGAGGGGGAAGGGCGCTGCTGTTGGCACTCAATGCATGGAGGCAGGCACGCAATGCTGCCAATACCCTGAGTGCACAGGACAGCCCCCCATGACAGAGGGGCAGCAGGCCCTCAGGGCCCCCCATGCCATGGTTGGGAGATTCTGGTGAGGAGCACCCACTTGTGAGAAATTTATTTCTCACAGTTCTGGTGGGAAGCCCAAGATCAACATTCCAGCCGATTTGCTTGCTGGTGAGGACTCTCTCCCTGGCTTGCAGACAGCCACCTTCTTGCTTGGTCCTCAATAACCTTTCCTCAGTGGGTGTGTGTGGGCCACTGATGTTATCACAGGGGCTCTACCCTCACGACCTCATCTTACCCTGATTTCTGTCTCCCTTCCTGATCTCCAAATGCCATGACACTAGGGGTTAGGGCTTCAGTGCAAGAATTTCAGGGGACACGGTTCAGTCCATGGCAGGGTGCTTGGTGTGGCTGGTGACTGCCACACTGACTCTGGCCCAGCCAGCCTGGGGCTGAGTGCCAGTAGTGCACCTTTGGAAGTACCTGAGAACTTCTTGTCTTTGTCTTCCGATCCAATGGGACAATAAGAGGACCTGACCCACAGGGCCACGGTGGTCACTGACAGAGGGGGGTCCTGTGGTCCTTAGCCCCTGCCTGGCTGGTAATAGGAGCTCGAGAAGCATAGCAAAGGCCATGTGTACCCGTGTGTCTTACTGAGCAACTCAGTTGTGGGAGCATAAAGATATTGCTGTCTTTGGGGATCCTCCTGCCGGCCCTGCCCTGGGGCGCCTGACCCTGAGCTGGGCTCAGAATGGATGCTGACCTGGGCATGGGATTTCAGACTGGCCTCCAGACTTGAGCTTGTATACATCTGCTCAGACTCAGGGGAGCAGCCACTGGCCAGCCTGACCCTGACCCTGGGGATTTCTTTCCAACATGCAGAGTGGCCCAGGGTCAGGATAGGAATAAGACAGATACAGAAAGTGTAGAAATGTTACCCTTTGGGGCCGACAGGCAGCATGGAATTTGCTTGTGCAGAAAAAGCTCTCAAAGGCGTTTTAAAATGAAAATATCCTTTTCATTCAGTAAAATTCACCCTTTTACAGCTCAGTTCTTTCTGTGAGCTGTTGAATATGTCAGTGGGGTTTTTTTTGTTTGTTTTTTCATTGCTGAGGGACATTTGGGTTGTTTCCAGGTTCTGGTGATTACAGATAGGGCTGAGGGGTTATAAACACCTCTATACGGGTCTTTGTATGGACATATTTTTAGTTCTATGGGATAAATACCTACAGGGGGGTTGCAGGTCATACAGTAACTGTGTGTTTAACTTTACGGGAACCTGCCAAGCTACTTTCCAGCACAGCTGTCCCATTCTGCAACCCAGCAGCATGTGGAGGGCCCAGTGGCTCTGAGCCCTCCGCAGCATTCCGTATTGCCAGCCGATTGTTTGGTTGTAAGTGTTTTTTAAAAATTATTCTCATCTATCTCCATAGATGCTTGTGGTGTCTCCTGCTTGCTTTCTCCGGTGATTGACAGAGCTGGGCACCAACCCACGTGCTAATCTGCCACCCTTGTCTCTTCTTGGGGACCTGCCCCTCCAGGCATTTGACAGTGGCAAGTATACCACGGGAAGTCAGTCAACACACATTGGTCTTGGGGAGCCGGACACAGCAGGTGGCATGAGGGCCCGGCTCACAGGGGGTTCAGGCTTCAAAGATGGAATTCCAGGTAGAAACTGGGGGGTGGGGATAGCTGGTGTTCCCTGACAGGATAGGGACAGGCTTCTCTGAGGTGAGGACGCTGACGTAGAGACTCCAGGCCAGCCCAAGCAACGGTGTGGGGAGAGCCAGAGCCCCGGACAGGCATGCGAGGGTGCCAATTCCAAGGGCTCCAAGGAGGGTTCAAGAGAGAAGCAGGTGAGGGCCCAACCCTTCCTGCCCTCAGCTGATTGGACCCGCTTGGGCATGTGACCTGGAGAGACACTCCCCATTGGGCAAGGGCAGTCCCTCTGTAGACTGGAATTGAGGCCTGTGGACATTGTCCATGATCAAGGGCTCGGAAACCAATGGGCCCTATTGGGCACCGGGTGGTCACCCTCCATCCTGTGTGGATGGGGGGTGGTGAGTCAAGAAGGAAGTAGATGTGAGGTAGCAAGGGACATCAGGAACCTGACATTTATGAAAACAAGCAATGCCCTGCTTTAAGAAAATAACACTTCAGGAGATAAATGGTTGAGTTCTATTTCTTTTTTAAAAACACATTATCAGAATTTCCCTGAAATGAAGGGATATATATATATATATATATATAAAACTTATCATATATATATAACTTTTGTTTCTCCTGTTCCCAATACAAATACTAAATTGATCCACTGGAGAATTTTTTGATGTCTAAATGGCCATTTCATAGGGCTTTGTTGGCCGTCTCAATACATAGGTATGCACATATTAATTCATTTTAATTCAAAGCTTGCTACTGCTTGAAAATTCTAACATAGCTCTCGGATACACAGACAGCTGTGGAACAAAATGAAATGGTGACTTAAAAAAAAAAAAGCCAAACCTGTTTTTTTTTTTTTTTTTTCCAATCACCAGAGCTCTCCAGGAGAGATGTGCGCATTGGCTCTGGGGCACTAGGTGGCGCTGCCCACAGCACAGCGTCAGGCACCTGCTGGGGTCAGTGCCTGGGGCAGGGTCCCTCTCAGACCACCTTGGACGAGGCAGTCCTCTCCAGGCCAGGCCAATGGGGGGAGCTGAGGAATATTCTCCCCAGAATCACAGGGCAGCTGGCTGCAGGAAAACCCCAAGGAGAGAGGAATTTACTTGCAAAAAATGGTGAAAGACAGATAAAGTATAGAGACTTTGCAACATGGATTCCAGGCCTCTGGTTTCATCTCTGAGAAGTAAGAAGAAAATCGAACAGTTCCCTTTTCAAGTAGCTTGAAACTCTTCCCTCTTTCATCGTAGAATAATACCAAGATTTCTAGCATTGTCCAGAGACTGCAAAGGGCTCACCTCTGATTAGATGCCCCGACTGCCTCCTGGTGTCCATGTACGTTTGGTCCATGAACCTCCTGGTCAGTGGATTGCCTGCAGCTTGTGAGTGAGGATCTCCAGGGTCCAGTGCTGAGCTGGACTCTGGGGCTGAGAGATGCTACTTAAGTGAATGGCCCCATAAGAAACAGGGCGTTGTCATGATGCCATGAGCTCCGCCTACCAGTGGAATAGCTCCACTCTGCCAATCTGTGCCTGCTAAAAAAACCAATTCTGTAATAAGCCGGCTACTTAGAGGATCGCAATTTATATACTTGTCATCATTACAAATTCTAAATCTTGCATTTTAACCCTAACTGTGACCTAAACACATCGCAGGACGGGCGAGCACCTCTCCATTCAGCCTCTCATTTAACCCTAAGTGGCCCGCAGAGTGGACATGCTTTACGGGAGCCCCGGGGGTGTGCAGGGAGCAGTGCAGCAGTCTGGCCTTGGGCAGTCAGACCCCAGAGCTGTCTGGGTTTCCCACTGCTGCTGTGATAAATGGTCACAGACAACATGAAGTCACTGTCTCGGGGCTCTGGGTCTCACTGCTGCCAACAGGGCTGGTTCCTTCTGGGGGCTCCAAGGCAAGAATTTGGTCCCTTGCTACTTCGAGCTTCTAGAAGCCCCCTGAACTTGAGGGGGCTTGAGGCCCCCCTTCCACCTTCAGGTGGTCTCCCATCTCCAGGTCTTACTGTAATGGTCTCTGCAAAGCCCCTTCTGCCGTGTGAGGTGCCGGGGTCACAGGTTTGGACATGTCTGGGGAGCGTAGTTCTGCAGGCCACTGACCCACCTTGTGACAGACACCTCTGCTATCTCTGCCTGAGGTTGCTGGCTGTCCTCTGCAGTGGCAGGTCTAGAACCATTTCACTGTCACATTCTGCGTCTCTACCTCCTCCCATTGGCTTTTGAGTATTTTCCAACTCCTAGCTATAAAAATAGTTGCCTGCATTTGAAATGCTCCCCAAACACTGTACATTCCTCACATTCCATACAGACAATACTCAGTGCCCATCCGCCCATTCAGGATGGCTCGCCATCTCCCCCTGTTCTGGGCGGCAGCTAACCCTGGCCATAAATTGAAATCTGGAGGCATAAGGTGAATGGGATTTCCCAGGGATGGTTCTCAAAAGGACACCCAAGGGACCACTGACTTGTTCATTTATGTGACCCAGATGATAGGTTAAGTGTGGCAGAGCTGGTTAGCATGGCCTCTTTAAGCAGGAGTTAAGTCAGAATATTAACTCCCTTTAAGGCAATTTCTACTTGATCTGATTTAATTTGCTCTAAGTGTGTGTGAGATAGATTTTTAAACTGAAATGGATGCACAGATCCTGAAGTATGTTCTAGGCGGTAAACAGCATGTGCCTCTGAGTGACAGGCAGAGGGGCAGATGGCGGTGGGACATGAACCCCCCGTCGGTGGGATCCTGTGTTTGCCTCTGATGGTGGAAACTGCACAGAGGGGCTGTTGGAAAGGTGGATGTTGAGGAAGGAGGACGAAGGCGGGCAGGATTCTGAGCACAGGGCACACAACCCACGTGGGAAGTGGGCTGAGAATGCCAGGGCCCTGCCATTGCCCTGCAGGTGCTGGGTGGGGCCTGAGGTGAGAACAGGATCACCCTCAGCCTCCCTGTCACACCCTTGATGATCTGTCCTCACTTCCCTCCAACCTGTGACATGCTGAATTCCACGCACACATGTCAGAGCCCATTGTGCCAAGAGCACATGAGGTTCTGAAAGTAAAAAGGCTGAAAAGAGGTTACCGGGAAGACTGAGCTTGCAGAGACAGGCACAGAAAATGCTTAGATGACCCAGGCACGTGTCTCTTCTCTCGTGTGGACAGAGCAGCGAGCCCACTTTCCCATGCACACATAGACACAGACACACAAAGATACATATTATTAATGAATTGTCCTGTCTTTTTTTTTTTTTTCCTATAAATGAGGTCTGGTTCTGTCACTCAGGCTGGAATGCAGGGACATTGTCCTAGCTCACTGCCACATTGAACTCCTGACTCAAGTGATCCTTTTGCCTCAGCCTCCTGAGAGCTTGGGACTATAGGTAAATGTCACCTCACCTGGCTCCTTTTTATTTTTAATTATTTCATAGAGATGAGGGTCTCACTATGTTACCCAGGCTAGTCTCAAACTCCTGGCCTCAAGTGATCCTCCTGCCTGGGCCTCCAAGAGTGCTGGGATTATAGGCATGAGGCCTATTAGCCTGGCCCCTCCTGCCTTCAAAAGGAAGACATAGAAGAAACAGGTAATCATTGCTGTAATGCACGAGACACAGCTGACTGAATATTTCCACATATACTTTTAGGCCTGACTTGGCTGCTGGACCTTGCTCAGAGGAGCACATGGGCTCCCCTCCTGGCACACCCAGCTATACATGGGGCTCACCACTCCCTTGTGGAGGGGGCCCCTGCATCCTGGCGAGATGCCTTATCTGTGTCCAGCCAGCAGCTGTGTGAGGGGTAAGGACCCAGCTCAGCCCTTCTCCAGCCTGCTGGTCACTGGGCAGACCACACACTTCCAATCCCTTCCTGTCCTACTCTGACCTGGTTGTGCCCAAAACAAGGGGCTGTGATGTCTAAAGTGAGAATTGCCCATTACATTCTAAAGACAAGGGAGAGGTCCCAGACTGCAGTTCAGGGAAATGGATGGGGTGCTTCTGAGGCCTGGGCCCTGCTGTGTTGGCTCTCTGGGGTCCCTGGGGTCCCGCAGGGGGTTTGCACGAGGCCCACGCTCAGTAAGGAGGAACTGGATGAATGAGGCACACGTTTTCCTCCTGGACGAGGGAATCAAACTGGACCTCAGGGGCAGGGCCCACGGGGCATTTCTTCCCTCCGCTCTCTCCCGGCTCTTCTGAAGGTGGGAATGGTGACCATACTCCCAGTGGAGGCCACTGGTCACACAGACCAAGGTCCTGTGCGTCTCAGTAAGGCGCTTTCTTTTGCATCAGGCATCTCTCATCTGGGCCTGAGCGGCAGCCACGGCCACATCTCTGACTCCCATGACGTTTCCATTGGGAAGCTGGCCCTTGTCCACTCTGCTCCACATGGGGTGGTCAGGTGGGGCTAGGGACCCCTGGCCCAGGTCAGGATGATGACCACAGGGACCTTTTGGTAATTAGTGGGAGGCAGCGGTTGGACACAGGGAGCAGAGTACCTCATCCTGGATGGAGTCACCCAAAATGTGCTTGGTCTTGTTTTTCTGATCCAGGCTTTATAAAAATGAGGGTCAGGGCACACGACCCCTGCAGGACTCTTCTCTTAGGAAGAGCTGGTGAAGGACATCGCTGAGTGGACAGACGGACCACGTTCTGCTAACCACACTGACACCTGCTACATTGGGGAGTCTCCAAAACGTGTTAAGAAGCCAGACACGATTCCCTTTGAATGAGACCCCAGAGACGGAGGTGCTGACCAGGGTCTGGGGCTTCAGAGGCAGGGGAGGGGTGACCCCTCACTGGGTTTAGGATTCCCTTTTGGGAGGTGATAAGAAAGTTCTAGAACTGGATAGAGGAGTAGCATCAGCATCATGTCTTTAATGCTATTGAATTATATTTTTTAAAATGATTAAAATGGTAAACAAGAAAACAGAATGGGGAAGGCGGCTTCGTGGTTACAGTAAAATAGTTTGGAGACAATCTGTCCCCTTCTTGGCTTCACAGAGGCTGTGTAATTGCTTTTTAGCATGCAGACCACTGACTGACATGCACTAGTCTGGCCTACAGCATGTCCGGTGATGCCCGGAGAACATGGCTCCAGAGGGCATGGGGGGAGGCGGCTCCCTTCTCCCCTTTGGCCTTATTCTGGCTTCCTGTGGGGACTGGTCATGACCTACGGTGTGGAGCTGCCCGAGGAAGGTGGATTCAGAGCCTGCCTCCCTTCTGGGCCCCAAGAGACCGAGCACAGCCCATTGCTGCCCTGAACTCTCCACCCCCCCCCCACAGTAGGCCCCTTTCCTGGACTCTCTGGGGCTCCCCCCCACAGTAGGCCCCTTTCCTGAACTGTCTGGGGCTCCCTCCACAGTGGACCCCTTCTGTGGCCTCCTCCCTGTGGCTTTCAGCACTTCCACACCTGAGTCTGACTCCTCAGCCTCCCCCCAGTGAGACCTCTGTAGTCCTTCTAGTTAGCAATGCCCAACCCAGTTAGTTAAAATTCCCTGGGAAACTTAAAAAAAAAAACACCACTGACTCTCAAAGCCTCATGCCCAGAAATGGTTTTTTAACGGGCTTATAGTGTGCCCTATGGCATTTTAAGAAGGTTTCCCATGTGATTCTAGCATATAGCCAGGGTTGAAACCACTGCCCCAGAAACATTCCCCCCCTTTCCCCTTAATGTAATTGGAATCAGTGTCTCTTGTAAATAAAAACCCTAATGGAGGGTCCTGGAGTCACTGGGACACTCACTGGCACCTCTATTACCCCGATTGCGTGCAGTGCGAGGAAGCCCTGGTTGGTTTGGTTTCTTTGTCTTTCCCTGGGAGTGATAAATATTGACTCGTGCTTGCCAATAATTCACAGAGAGCAGCCTCCTTCCCCAGGCAGTGGACCCAGGTTGTCTCCTGAAATCCGTGGAAGCGTGTGTCACAGGTCTGCTGTGTTTATCCCGTGCCCTTTAACTGGCTGAAAGCACCGCCCCAGGCTGAACAAATATTTAAGAGCTGCTGCTCCGCTCGCTTTGAGAGATCACATTTCTACAGGACCTCCGATCTCGTGTGATCAATAAAATAACTTCATAGCAGCATGTGGAATAGAATATGTGGTCTCCAGAAGAAAGAACGATATTCTCCTATTGAATTTCTTGGGAGCGAGGACGGCTAATTTTGGCGATCCCACAGCTGGGGAGAGAATCGCCGCTGTCATTTCCCCGGGAAGCCCCGTCAGACGCCTCCTGAGTATCACTTGCTGCAGGTCGCTCCTTAGCACAAGGATCAGAACGCTGAAACTGGCAAGTCAATCTATAAATCTTGTTTTCCTCGTTTAAAAATGTCATTCAATCTGGATTATGGTCTGGGCGCTCTGACGCATCTGGAGATATTTGTGACTGCTAAAGTAAAGTTGAAAAATGTGGGTCTCAAATGGTCTTTATCATGTCGAAATGACAGAGGCAAGGAGGCACTTTCTTCAGCAGATTCTGAGAGAGAGATGTGAAAACAAGCCCCCCACCCCAGGGAGACAGGGACAGTGACACCAGGAGTCTGTCCTCACTCAAAACAGTTCACTCTGTGTGGTTTTGTGAACTCTAAGAAGTTCAAGGATGTTTTTTGTTATGAATGATGCTTTCAATGACGGCTGTAATTAACACTTGCGTTGATTCTGCAGGTGCACTCCTGGCAGGTGAGGGCTGCCGCTCTGGGGGGCGCACACTTGCATTGAAGTGCAGGGCGTGCTGCAGACCAACAGGGGCTGGAGCCAAAGAAATAGATACAAGACATCAGACTAGAGGTCTTTTAAAGATGACAGGGTGATGGATGAGCAAGCATGGCTTTGTACAGACGGATTATGTTTCTAGATCCCAGAGGTTGGGATGAGCCTGTCCACAAAAGCTGACCATTCCAAGCCCAAAGGCCACCAGGGGGTCAGGGACACATAATAAGTTTACAAACATTCCTTTAATTTTATACCATCTAATACAAGAGTCACAGCCCAAGGTGGGTATTTAAATTTAAATGAAGTAAAATTGATCGAATTTAAGTACAGTGTATTCAGATCTGCCAGCCCTGGGCCCATGTTTTAAAGTATGTGGCTAGTGGGTCCCGCACTGGTCAGGGTAGCTACAGAGCATCTCTCACACCACAGAATGTTCTACCAGACTTTACAAGCTCATCTTCCACTCAGATTATGAAGTGGACCATTGGCCCAGCAGGGATAGTTTCTCGCCTGTAAATGCTGCCCACACCCTTTTATTCCGGGCACTCTCATGGGTGTGCTGTGCAGACTTGGTGAAGACTCCTGCTGAGCCGATACCCACATACCTCCAGGCAATCAGGGCACAGCATTTCTGTCCCACAAGAAGGGTTCAGTGAACACCTGTGAGTCCCGCTCTGCATTACATCATTAATCCTTCACAGCCATGAGCCTGGCAAAGTAACACAGGGGTCTCCCTTGGGTCTTTCTGCCCCAGAGACTGATTTTTTGATGTAAATTCAAGATCTGTTTCTGGAAGACACCTCAGCTGGAGCGAGGCAAGAAGCAAACCATAAATTTAAAGTTTTCTTATCAGAAGACAAACCTTCAATGACCGGCAACTGACAGAGAGTCATTGAAAATCAGTGGATCTCACGACTCAGCCTTGGGAACCCAACTCGGCTGGGCCAGACCCTGCCCACCAGGGCTCTCAGGGCAGGGCTCCCAGCAGCTTGTTAGCCCTCTAAGTCCCATTTGCTTGGCTCTAAGATCAAGTAAATAATTGCTCAGATGAAAGACTGGGCGAGGAGAGGGAGGCTCCTGAGAGGTGAGCGCCAGGGCATGTGGCTTCCCTGTCCACGCTGCGTTCTAGGAGACGTTGGCCCATCACGAGGAGGAGATCTCTCTCTCCTCTGACAGTGGGTACCTGGTTGCCTCGCCATCAAAGGCAGTGGGCTCAGGGACGGAGCTTAGCTTTCTGCACAGGGCTTAGCTTTCTCTTGCTGCTTTAATGAACCACCCCAAACTCAGTGGCTTAAAAATTGTAATTTTTCACAGGTTCTGTGTCAGAAGTCTGACACAGGGCTCCAGGGCTAAAATCACCCATTTCCTGGCCTTTTCCAGTTTCTAGAAGCTGCCTGCTTTCCTGGGCTGGTGGTTCTCCCTCCATCCTCAAGGCCAGCCTTGGCAGGTGGAACCCAGGTCCTATAGCTCAGATGTAGGAGACACCTGAAAAGAAACACCTTAGTAATAAGGGAATGGGGAAGGGACTGGTCTCGTGTTAAAAAGCAGGAGAGCATGTATATCATTGCTTGGCAGTCTCCTCGCCTGTAGAGCAAATAGCCACAGGATCACTTGTATAAAGAGCCACGGGAGACACTAGTTGAGGCTCCTATTAGGCTCCTGCTAAGACTGACTGCTGCACCTTTGAGGCGCTCCAGCACCTGTGACCTGACTGAGACAATGGGCTCCTGGCCCTGACGGGGAGCCATACCCCAAGTGAGAAAGTACAGTGGTCTGCGTCCTGGCAGTGTCATGGGCTGGGGCCGGTGACCTAGCGTCCCAACTCCAACACTCAGACCCTGCCTCTGGGGTCATGCCTCTCTCTAGGACCCCCACCCCCCAGTCTCCCACTTCCTTGTTCAAAGACCCTGTGACTACACGGGATCCACCCGGATGGTCAAGTGTAATCTCCCTATTCCAGGGTCGGCCTCAATTCCTCTTTGCCGTGTAACCTAACGCAGTCACTGGTTTGGAGGCCCTTATTCTGCCTGTAGCAACTGAGAGTAAGTTAACACAAGGCAGGCAAAAATCTCAATGCTTCACTTGATGGTGGTGTAACCTTTGCAGGTGAAAGGTGGACGCGTCACAAGATTACATTTTGTTTCTCCCGACTCCCTCTGTCAGGAAGGAAGGTTGGCAGGTAAGCCTACAGGGTCACGCCACTTGCTGCCCCATCTCCTCCAACCACACATCAAGATCTTGCCTGTCCTGGACTTAAGGCTCCTGGCCAGGAGCAGAAGGAGTGAGGCCCAGAGCTGACAACGGATAGGGTTTCTCTTCCCTTTGTGCTCTGTGTGGGTGTTTCTGAGTTAAATGTCCAGAAAGGGCTATGAATTCTCTCTGCCAAGGCCCCTTCCTTTTTGTGCCCCTCTGGTGGCACCATCTATACGGTACCTTTTTATTAATTAGTTCCTCAGCACGGAATGTTCTGTACCAATGACATGATGGCTGGTGACAAACAGCATATCTCTAATGATACTAGTTTTCCAGTATGATAGTTAAGGAGATTATTTAATGATGCTGAAGTCAATGTTACTTAACTTTGCGTTACTTAACATAACATTACAGCATTATTTAATAAAACAAATTTTAAAACAATACAGGGGAATTAGGTGCCTAAGACTCATTACCGTCAATGGTGGTTGTATACCTAATCCCCCGCTCAGTGCATTAGCATCTTGGCTCCAGCTCCTCCTCTCACGAAAAGGAGCTTATAAGCATCTACACAGAACACACCGGCCACGGTATAAATAACTGCCATGATGTTGCTTTTTGTGTGCAGAAATTAGCCCTAACCTCATAGAGGTAACGCCTGCGTATAGATTCATTTTGACAATTAGTGGCATGCAGGGGTCATTACCAAGGAAATGAGGTAAACATCTAATTAGTTTTTATTGACTTTCACACTCAGAATGTAAATCTTGGAAACAGGTAGGACACATTGCTTGCCGGGGTCTTCGCACTGAGATGGGCGTGTTTTGAGCAGGATTGATTTCACAGTGGGCAGAGGGAGAATGGGCAGATGTGGGGTGGCCCTGGATGAGGATGAGACTCTGACTGTGGCACAGGGAAGTGGCAGGGGTCTCTCTAGCTGACCATGTGGCCTGTTCTCTGCTCACTGGAAGGAGGTACTGGTGTCATCTGAAGAACTGGCTCTTTGGGAACCAGTATCTGGTGGAGGCATGACTGGACCAGAGGACAGCCTTGTGGGCGTTCTCCCAACCTAAATGATCAGCATGGCTGCGGCATGTTGGAAGTTTGCCTGACCATTAGAGGGCCGAAAGCTGCTCCCTGCTGGATCCTCTGTGCTTGGAGCAGTGTCTAGAAAACAGCAGGTGCTCAATAAATATTTGTCAAGTTTCTACCCAGGACAGATCTCAAATGACTGGTATTTAGATGTGGATGTAGGTTCAGGGTGCTTTTCTGGCTGGAGGCAGACATCTACCTAAACCTGGGGTGAGCCAAAACCAAAATGCATTAGCTCACATCTGAGCAAGAAATCTGGGGCCAGCGGACGTCAGGCGCGCTGGGCTCCAGGGGCTCAGTTACTTTGTCGGAACTTGCTTCCTCCCTCCCATTGTTTTACTTGTCTTTCTGATGACTTAATTCTCAGGCAGGTTTCCCCCTCATGGTGGCAAGATAGCCCCCAGAATTCCCGGTTTCCCAACTGGAAACCACAAAGAAGAGGAAGTCCAGCCAAAGTCCCGGGCCTGCATCTGCCTGGTGGGTCTCGGGTGGGGGCAAAGATAGCTGGGGGGGGCATAAGCACACCTTCCTGCCTGGGTCTGGGGTGAGCTCTGCTTGAACACAGGGGCTTCAGGTGGCGCAAAGTGTGTCTCAAAGGAAAAACGGATGATAAACGACAGGTCCAGGCAAGTCACGTCCCTCTGTGGGGAGGTCCCCATCACGAGCAGAACTTTGCAGATGGCAAAGTCAAGCCAGAAGGCTTGAGTTCAGCCACAATTTCCCACTTTGTGATCCTGTGGCTTTTGTCAAATATCTTGATTTCAGTTGTGCTAATGACATCTGCTCTGCCCATCTCACTGGGCTTTTGTGAGGAATAAGCAGGAAGATGAGAGAGCACTCCATTGCTACAGGGTGTGGCATGAGCGCAAAGCGCTATGACCTCAAATTGTTTGATAAATACAGAAATTCTGTGTGAATTTTGGGTCAATCATGAATGACTTTGTTTTTTTAGTGTAGGAATGTTCCATGCGATATTGGGGACATACTACAATAAAAAATTATTGTCTGGCTCAGCACCTGTAGCTCAGTGGCTAGGGCGCCATGGCTGATGGGTTCGAACCTAGCCTGGGCCTGCCAAAGAACAATGACAACTACTACAACAACAAAAACAACAACAAAAAACAGCCGGGCATTGTGACAGGTGCCTGTAGTCCCAGCTACTCGGATGGCTGAGGCAAAAGAATTGCTTAAGCCCAAGAGTTTGAGGTTGCTGTAATTACGCTGTGACACCATAGCACTCTACCTGGGTGACATAGTGAGACTCTGTCTCAAATTAAAAAACAAAATGTTGTTGATTTCACAGGATATCCACATACTGAGGAGTTATTTGTTTATCTGATGCTTGCATTTAACTGGCCATCTTTTTTGTTATGCCTGGTGACCCTCCCATGGGTGTTAACTAAGACGACACATTTCACGGTAGTGCACATTGCACTGTCCTGTCCCTTTCTCGGGGTGCCAGGGAGGGTGGTGTTCTTTGACCCTGGAAGTCTACACCTGCATTTACACCTGCATCTCCATCTGCACCTGCACCTCCATCTACACCTGCATCTCCATCTGCACCTGCACCTGCATCTGTATCTATATCTCCATCTGCACTTGCACCTGCATCATCTACACCTGCACCTCCATCTGCACCTGTACCTCCATCTGCATCTCCTTCTGCACCTGCACCTGCATCTACACCTGCACCTCCATCTGCACCTGCACCTGCATCTGTATCTATATCTCCATCTGCACCTGCATCTCCATCTGCACCTGCACCTCCATCTATACCTGCATCTCCATCTGCATCTCCATCTGCACCTGCACCTCCATCTAACCTGCATCTCCATCTGCATCTCCATCTGCACCTGCACCTCCATCTACACCTGCATCTCCATCTGCATCTCCATCTGCACCTGCACCTCCATCTACACCTGCATCTCCATCTGCCCCTCCATCTGCACCTGTACCTGCATGTACACCTGCATCTCCATCTGCCCCTCCATCTGCACCTGTACCTGCATGTACACCTGCATCTCCATCTGCACCTGCACCTCCATCTGCACCTGCACCTGCATCTATACCTGCACCTCCATCTATACCTGCATCTCCATCTGCACCTGCACCTGCATCTACACCTGCACCACCATATACACCTGCATCTCCATCTGCACCTGCACCTGCATCTATACCTGCAGCTCCATCTGCACCTGCACCTCCATCTACACCTGCATCTCCATCTGTACCTGCACCTGCATCTACACCTGCACCTCCATGTACACCTGCATCTATACCTGCATCTCCATCTGCACCTGCACCTGCATCTATACCTGCACCTGCATCTACACCTGCACCTCCATGTACACCTGCATCTCCATCTGTACCTGCATCTCCATCTACACCTGCATCTCCATCTGCACCTGCATCTGTACCTCCAGCGCATGGCCTACACCTTCCAGATATGTCATGGTCCTGACACTGGCTGGGGTTGCCGCTGGGCTGAAGAAGGATTGCACAAATCGGGGTCTGTTTGGGTCCTTCAGCCCTCCTCAAAGTCCAAAGGGACTTTTGCTTATATGTCATCAGTGGGAACGTAGCCAGACAGCCAGGAGGAGAAGGGTGCAGACAAGTGTCAGGGTTTTCCCAGGGTGGGAGTGAGAAGGGCTGAGGGGCCCAGGCCACATGTCCTGTCTCATCTGCTCTGGACACGTCATTCTGGCGCGAGAAGTCAGGTGACTGGTGAGGAGTGCAGAGCGGGAGAGTCATGTGAGTGAGGTGGCTTTTCCGCAGTAACGGTGCAGGTGGGAGGAGAGCACAGTGCTCAGGACAGTTCTGGGGTAGATTTGGCAAAATGTGGTGACTGAACAGCGATGTTGGGTGGCAGAGAAGGTGTGGCCTCCCTTTGCAATTGAAGTGAGTCTGAAGCGTCCCCAGGGCTCTGAGGTGACAGTGCAGGGGGAGGGAACTCCACAGGCAGCAGATGAGACCACTCCGCAGCCACAGAGGCAGGGGTCCTCCGGACCCCCAGGATGTGAGGCCTGGGACAGGAAAGAGCAAGATGGAGACTTCCTGTTGACTCAAAAAACGAAGATGTGTCCAGAAGATGCTGGGGGGAGAGAAGAAGGGCGCAGAGCACTCGCCAGGCTTTAGCATCAAGTAACAGCGACAGGGATGGGTGAGGAGTGAGAAGGAGAAGAGAAGCTGGAGCCGTACTCACACAAACAGCAAATGAAGAAG
>NW_003852418.1:20553962-20566905 GCF_000181295.1 Otolemur garnettii | reverse complement strand
AATGAAGAAGAAGCTGGAGCCGTACTCACACAAACAGCAAATGAAGAAGCTGGAGCCGTACTCACACAAACAGCAAATGAAGAAGCTGGAGCCGTGCTCACACAAACAGCAAACGAGTATTGTCAAAGTTAGGGTAGACTGGAAGCTCCTCTTCACAGAAAAGGACCAATTACTAAATGCAGGAGATAAAAGAAACAACAAATCGTCACTTTGTAGCCACCTTGATAATTCCTGATCTGCGGAGAAACCATCAGTGGGCCCCGAAGTCACCGGGTGAAAGATTGCTGCTGAGGAGGCCACCGCACCGTCTCGGAGGCAGCGTCATCACGCACTTACTAATCACTACGGGCAAACTTAGTAACTGAGTAAAAACGGGACCTGGCAAGTGCCCCCCCAACCAAACAACCACACTCAGCATGATGACTCTCGGGATGCGGGGACTTCCCCCGATGGCACGCACCCGGAAGGGACGTCTATGCAGTGCCCTCACCGACAATGGTCATTCTGAATCCAATTGTGAGGCGTCGATTAGATAAACACACTCAGGGAACATCCTGCACAGTTATTAGCCTGGACTCATCAAAAGACCAATGCTGTGAGAGACGAGAATGAAACTAAAGCCAGGGGACTGTTCCCGATTAAAGGGGGTCACCAGGAACTTGCAGCAAAAGGCAATCTGTGATCCTTAACGGCTCCTGGGGAATTGCCTGGAACAAAGAATAACACGGATATGAAGGTGTTGTTGTGATAACTGGAGGAACTTGAACAGGGATGGTATTCTGGATTGTAAAATTGTATCCTTGTTGCATTTCCTGTGTGCGGCAGCAGCAGGGCAGAGTGAAGGGGAGGGTCTTAGTTTTAGGACACACACACGTGTGTGTGTGTGTGTGTGTGTGTACGTGTGTGTGTACGTGTGTGTGTATGTGTATGTGTGTGTGTGTACGTGTGTGTGTACGTGTGTGTACGTGTGTGTGTACATGTGTGTGTGTGTGTGTACGTGTGTGTGTGTGTGTGTGTATTCATAATGAGGAGTCCTGACGGCTGCAGAAGTAAAACAGCTCAGTGAAGCAGTGCACGATGTTTACTATGCTCTGTGACACTGTGGCTAAACGCTATCTGAGTCTCAGGGTAGGTCATGTACTTGTAAGTGTGTGGCTCTGACATTTTTCATAATAACAAGGGGGGGACGAGGGGACAGTGGTGCACACTGTCAAAGGGTGCAGGTGTGTTTGTGAAGATGTATAGTATCTTGGGGTCCACACACACACACACACACACACACACACGGCACATGTTAGGACGCAGCCACCCAGGAATGTTGAACGGATCCTACAGGAGCGAGAGCACATACTCATAAATTTGCATGCTTGTGACTCTTTTTGTATCAAAAACACACAAAAACTCATTGGCCATCCACCCATTGGTGACTAAAAAGTGGGACGTTTGTAATGTGGAATTTTATACAGCTATTAAAAAGAATGCCTTCTGGCAGAAGGGCAGGCTTGGTGGGACAACCCCCCTCCACACACTGAAGCAATGACAAATGCCGGGTTAAGAAAACACATGGGCTCGATTTAAAATGTGTGATGTGTGGGCTTGAACTTAAGCCGTGCTTGGAGGCCTGCAGCTGATGATTCCTGGGAACCTGGGGAGGGGAGAAGAGCAGAGAAGCTGGTTCTGCCTTGAGGGCATTTGACATCTGAGGACATTTGAGATTTGGTGTGGGGAGAGAAGGTCCAGCCAGGATCTATCCCCATTTTTCCGGCTCCCCCTGCAAAGGGCTACAGCCTTGGTATAAGGTGAAGTGGAAGTGAATCCACCCTTCCGGGGATTGCATGGACAACTGTCTGTCTCAGATCTTGAGGAAAAAATTAAGAGGGAAAATAGACCCTGAAAATTTATACCTGAGATTTCAGCTTATGGGCTGGGTTTACATTACTGCCCAGTCTGTAAACCTCAAACTGAGGATTTAGTGCAAAGTAGACCTGGTTGGAATGTCCCGGGAATCCTGCGAAGCAGAAGGAAATAATTCCACCTTCAGGGCAGATGGCGAGGAATTCCCACAGAGAAACTTCCAGATGAATATAAGCTCACTCAAAAATTACACACTCACAGGGAAACTAGGTACCATGAACAAGACTAGCAAAACAACAGATGGTATAACAGCTATGTAAAATACTCGATATCGGCATTATCAGGTACAAAATATAAAATAAATCTGCTTATTTGAGTAAAGAAATTAAAGAATGGGAAATAAGGGGAACGTGCAAGAGGATATAAAAGGACCGAGCAAAATGTTTAAAGAACCAGTTACAAATGTAAACACACACACACACTCACAAAGACAAAGATTAGACTTAAAACGCAACAGATGGGTTTAACAACAGATTACACACAGATAAAAAGAGAATTAGTTCACTGAGATACGCATCTAAAAACATCATCCAAAATGCAGCCCCGAGAGACAAAAACATGAAAAATAAAGGAGAGGAAGACAGACCAGGGGCACAGACTGAAAAATTACAATGTATCTATTTAGAGTTCCAGAAAAGAAGGAAAGGGATGATAAAATAGGGGCCCGTGTGAAGATGCCAGGGCCAGAATCATGCAGAGCCAGGGGAGGACAGCAACTCGCAGATTCTGGAAATGCCATTAATCTGAAGTGAGATGACACAGATAACCCCTCAAGACACATGGTAGTGAGAGCCCAGACCACTAAAGACGAGAGACGCTCTTCAAGCCTCCAGAGAGAAAAGACAGATGACAACTGGCTTGTCAACAGCCACGGTCCACATTTTCCTGTGATTTCCTGCAATCTTGAGAGAATTGCCCTCTACATTTATGTCTTTAATCCACATTGAATTGGTTGTTGCATATGAGTTTGAGGCATACATATATATACCACATACACACATATTCATATATATTAATATAATATAAATATATATATATTTCCAGGAAAACCTAATTGTTCAGAACTATTTATTGAAAATGGCATCAGACTTCCCACATTGAATTGGTGCATAGAACTATACATTTTTATTGATGCATAAATAAAACCCAAATAAATGAAAAATTATGTCATATTAATGGTTCTGAAGATTCAATATTTTAAACATATGTCAATTTTCTCCAAATCGATGTATAGATCCAGGGCAATCCTCACAATTCCAGCAGGCACCCTAATATTTTGTGTATGTGTATGAGTAACTTGGCGAGATCATCCATCCTGACATTTACTCCAACCTGCAAAGGCGTGAAAAGAGCCAGTGGGCTGTGGGAGAGAATGTATGTATGTATATACGTGTGTGTGTGTGTGTGTGTATGAGACAGGGTCTCATTCTGCTGCCTAGGTGAGAGTGCAGTGGTATCATCACAGCTCACTGCAACCTCAGACTCCTGGGATCAAATGATCCCCCTGCTTCAGCCTCCTGAATAGCTGGGACTACAGGTGTGCACCACCAAGAAAAAATGAAAAGCTGATGTTCTCTAATAGCACCGGAACGTGGTGGTTACTGTATGTGGTAACTTAAGGGCCAATATTGGTTGAATATTGTTCTGGGTTTTTCTGCAAGGGTGATTGTGGATGAGATCTACATTTTACTTGGTAAAGCAAGTTGCTTTCCATAATGTGGTGGGCCTCATCTAATCAGTTGAAAGTCTGCATAGAACACGAGACCGACTGCTCCCCAGTAAGATAGTTCTCCTGCAGACGGCCTGTGGTCTCTGCACCCTCTGCTCCCCTGGGGCCCCAGGCTGCCAGCTCATCTTGCAGATCTGGACCAAGCAGCCAACGTAACTGTGAGTCAATCCCCTGCAATGAATCCTTTTCTGCTTATGCTCACTGGTCAGACTGGTTCTGTGTCTCTGGAGAGCCCTGAGTGATACAGGCCCTTCTCTCAAAGCCCTCTGGTAATGCCCCTCGCCCTCTGGACACATGTCCTGGCTGTGACCTCTCACACATGGAAGGGGAATGTCATTTCACTAAGCATTCTAAGGGTGTGCCAGGGTGCTGTGCCACTCCCTCCATCCATCACCCTTCCAGTTTGAGTTCCAGCCCGACACACAGCCTTTCCCCAGCATATTTTGACTTCCCCCCCCCCGATTTTTCTGCTTGCCATATATGCCCCTTGTCCCACTCAACTCCATTGTGAAGACTCAGCAGGAAGGCAGGTGTCCTTTATGAAGCCCCCGGCACCTCTGCCGGCTGAGTGTGTGCCCCGATGACCCTCGTAAGTTACTGCTCATCACCAAATCATGTTTTCACTTTGTGTAGGCGTGTATGATGCCTGGGGCCAGAGGGACCAGCGCTGGACCCTTAGCTCGGTCTCTTCCAACTTTGTGAGTCTGGCAGCCACTAGGAACTTAAATGAACCAGAACAACGTTATTCAATCAGGAAATATGCCATTGTCTATGGGCTCTGAGCGTGGGGTCCATATTTTAAAGGACGCACATGAGACTTAAAGAGATGTTGACAACCTACTGAGGACTGTGGGCTTTCTCCTGGAGCCTTCAAAGTCTTGATTAAGGCCCACGGTTATCCAGGGTCCATGCCTAATGCCACTTCCCCACTGAGACTACCCAGGGTGAGTGTCCTGAAGGCACCCACTCCTGGGGCTGCTCCCGGCATTCTGATGTCATTAGTGTGGGGTGGCACGGAGCATCAGAGTGTTTTCAGAGGTCTTCACTGAACAGAGATCCTCTAAACACTTTAGCACCTGTAATTCTGTGTATGCATGTGATGCCAATTGAAACCAGCAGGCCCAGTGTAAGAGAATTCTCCACATGTTTCCAATTTAAATCCATTCAGCACGCCCTCCTTAAGGGCCTACCAGAAACACAGCTCCGAGTCCTGCCACAGCCACATGCTCCAGAGCAGGTGTCCTCAAACTACGGCCCGCAGGCCACATGCAGCCTGCCTGGGACATTTATCCAGCCCGCTGGGTGTTTTTGCCGCCACTGCCTGTCCTGCTTAGCAGCTAACTCATCCTGGGGCCCGCAGTCTGGCCCTCCAATGGTCTGAGGGACAGTGAACTGGCCCCCTGTTTAAAAAGTTTCAGGACCCCTACTCCAGAGAAGGAGGGCAGGAGAGCTCTCCGGTAGAAGAGAGAGAAGTGACAGATAATTGGGAACCTGAATATAAAGTACAGGTGTATCAGGTTTATGGAAGCTACTAAACGTATAGACATTACAGAGACAGGCCATGGTCACTGCCTCTGCTTCTCAGAGGCTGGGGATTTTTCTTCTACCTGTGGAAGGGGAATGTCATTTCACTAAGCATTCGAGGTGTGCCAGGGTGCCGTGCGGTGGACGGTGCAGGCTGGGAGCCCCGGTACCTTTCAGAGCAGTGGTTTTCAAACCCTGTGCCATGGAGGATCTTAGGTGTGCATTGAAATCTTTAAAGATCATTAATTAAATTATTTGCAGGAGAAGTTCAAAGTATGGTAAGTGTTTCCTTTACTCTTTTTTTGATCAATATAATTTAAGCACCCTGTGAAAGTTTAACTATAGGTTCAAGGTGCTGTGAGCTAAAGTTTGGAAAACAATGTTTTAGTGGAATCTTGGCTAATAAATTAGTAACTCTTAAGTGCTATGTGGATTCCTGAAGATAAATAAAAGTTCTTTTAACCAGAACTGTGTTGGGTTTAGTCAGTTTTTTTGTTGCTGTTGCATTTTTTTTTTTTGGTGGAGGCCGGGTTTATGAACCCTCCACCTCTGGCATATGGGGCCAGCGCCTTACTCTTTGAGCCACAGGTGCCCTGCAGGTTTGTCAGTTGTTTTTTTTTAAAGAGACAGAGTCTTACCCTGTCACCCTCGGTAGAGCGCTGTAGCATCACAGCTCACAGCAACTTCCATTCTTGAGCTTAGAAGATTCCCTCGCCTCAGACTCCCAAGTAGCTGGGACTACTCTGAGGCGCCTGCCATAACGCCCAGCTATTTTTTGTTGCAGTTTGGCTGGGGCCAGGTTTGAACCTGCCACCCTCAGTATACGGGGCTGGCACCCTACCCACTGAGCCACAGGTGCCACTCAGTTTTTTATCAGTGTTTCTTAACTCACCAGAGTAACTTCAAAAAAACGTAATCACACATGGGACCCATCCATGGAGGTTATGGTTAGTTGTCCAGGGTAGTATTTTTCAAAGCTTCCCAGGCCTCTTTTGTATTTTTCATTTCTCTGTACACTGATTTAAATATATTGGAATTTAGGTATAATAATATCAAGGTCTTTTTCTAATAATTCTAACATCAGTCCTGAGTTGGTTTCACCGAATCATCCTCGGTTTGGGGATGTGTTTTCCTGCCTTTTGTTATGACTTATAATCTTTGATTATATATCAGACATTTTGTGGCTTTCACCACTTCAAGTGAAATTTTTGTATTTTTATTACAAATTTTCAAGCTATTTTTCTGAAATGCAAGTTACTTGCAGATAGTCCAATTCTTTTGATCTTGCTCTCACGATGTTCCAGGTGGGGCTACAGGACAGGGATCCTTCTAGACTAAATTTAACGACTGCCGATGCAAAGCCTTCCTGAGTACTTTGTGCAGCGCCCCACGAATTGTGAGCTTTTTCGGCTTGATTGGGGGTTGTCAGAGTGGCCCTTCCTGCCGGCTGCTGTTCCCTCTACGCCTTGCAAGTGCCTCTCTCCCCAGCCACAGGTGATTCCGTCCTGTGTACGTGCTGATCAGTGCTCAGCTGGTCTTGTCTGGGCTCTGCTTGGCAGTTTTATGCCACTGTCCTAGGCTTAGACCTGGCACACCATCCCTCCTCCCCACGCTCCATGGCCAAAGCAGACAGCATGGCCAGCTCCAAGGCTTAAGTGTGTGGTGGCAACTGCTAGTTTAGCTGAGAGGTTACATGGATGGAAAGGACAGGGACTGGGAGAAGCAGAAGGGAAAATCAATTTACCCATTTGCCATGGAGGCTGCAGATGGAGAGAGAGCGGTCAATGCAGACAGAAGACAGGGGAGGTTTATGAGGATGAAGATGAGGGCTGGGGCCTTGGGAAAGATTAGAAGTTGGCCCAGAAGAGACTCCCACTTGAGAAGGTGGCCTAAGAAACATGTGCACTGTCCAGGAGAAAGGTAATTCTGAGTGACAGGGAGTTTGGTTGCAGCCACGGCTATTCTAGCAAACCGTCAACGGAAGCTGGGCTCTGTGGAACCAATTGCAACGTATGCTTTCCTCCCAGGACAAATGAAACCACTGCTTGATCTTTAAGGGAATGTAATTTTCAAGAGCCCATAAGGTGTTATTGGTTAAACAGAATAAAGGCATAGTAAATTTCCCAGCAGGAAAGAGTGCGCAGTTATTCTTTTCTATGGAAAATAAATATGAAGTTCTAAGTGGTATTTCCGGACGCATCCCTGGAGTCACTAAATCAGCCGGCCCTCCTCTGCACTGCGGCTTGTATGGGTGACAGACAACCGCTAAGTTCCTGCATGCAACGGGTAATTTTGCCATCCACAGCCTCACCGCTCACTTAGCATGAGGAAATCTCAATCCTTTTGTGACTTACAATATTTGACACGCATGTCTCAGCCCCTTCCTGGAACACTCACACAACAGGCTGCATCCCCATTAGTGATGTGAAGGCTCGGCCCTGGGTTAGGGCGGGGCTCTCACACCCCTCCGTGGCGCAATGACAACCTCCTGCTAACTAGCAGCTAATCTGGGGGGTGGGAGGGTTTACAATCTGGCACCAACAAATTCCAATTCCCTATCAACCTTTCCCAGATGGCTTTGCAAGCTTTACGTTATCTTTTCCCATTTAGAGTGTCATTACAGACCTGCGGCTTTTCACTGAAGTGGCCAGTTCCAGTTACCTGTAATTACCCATGATGGGTACACTGTCACAATGTGTCCTATGACGGCTTCTTGATTTAGCTACTTTTTTGTCCTTTTGATACAATTCCCAAACATTTCAGAAAGAATTCCCGCTCTCTGGCAATAAGACCTTCCAGAATCACCTCACCTTTGTGCTTCTCCGGATGCCAAGTCAGATCTCTGATTCCTCTCATTGCAGTCTGTGAGTAAGTTCTGGTGTTCAATAGTACTGTGGGCAGTTACAGTTAACAATAATGTAAACGTGTGTTTCAAAATGGCAAGAAGAATGGTAATATGCACAAAGGCAAATGTTTGAAGTGACGGACATCCCCATTGCCTAATTCGATCATAACACATTATTTACATTTGTCAAAATGTCACATGTACCTCAGAAATACGCATGATCACTAAGTACCAATAAAAAGAACGAACACAACCACAGGTGAGAGAGGCATTGCCTGTGCCGGGGGAATCCCGGTGCCCCTTTGCTGACGGATACAGGGAAGATACTTATTGTTTAAACTACCGTGTTTCCCCGAAAATAAGACACTGTCTTATATTTATTTTTTCTCAAGAAGACACACTAGGGCTTATTTTCAGGGATGTCTTTTCTCCACGCTGAAATGCATGGTGTGCACACCCATCACTAGGTCTTATTATGGGGGTAGGGCTTATATTTAACAAATGCATAGAAATCCTGCTAGGGCTTATTTTTTGGGTAGGTCTTTCGGGGAAACACGGTACAACATGATTTCCCAGTTTAATCTTCACATTATTAGGTCTATTCAACACATTTTATTCTAAGGTTTAAATAGAAATTTTTTGGCCTTCTAACATGTTTATCTGAATGTTTAACTGTGATCATAATAATTCTTCACACACCAATGACTCATCCTGCAGGCTCACTGTGGACCTGGCCGTTCCTCTCTTATCCCAAAGCTCCCTCTTCCTTCCACTGGAGGCTACTTTGTGCCGGGCCTGGAGACGTGCTCTGGGCACAAGCTGTGAGCAAACTGGGACTCTGACTCTGCAGAGCCAGGGTCTAGATGTGTGGTAGTGTGAGCGCTGGGCCAGAGGATGGGGCTGGACACAGGCTCTGGGTAGACTGGGCAAAGCAGCACATTCGGCCTCTTCCTGGGGTTCTGGGGCTCTGGTGCTCCCCTCTGCCACGTCTTCTCTGCTTCTCTTTCTGAAGTCTGTGGCCACCCAAGCCCCAGGGCTGACGGCTACAGCTGCTCCCTCATGCACTGTGCCCCCTCTGTGTGTGGTGGCCATGTGGGAATCAGTGGGGGCAGGCTCCCCAAGACAAAGCTGTACTGTGGGGCTAACGGCATCCCAAAGTCCCCTCCTGCTGCTGTTTTGGGGTCAAAGTGTGCCCAGGAAAACCACCGCCTCCTCCCTCTCTCAGCCTCCCCGGAGCCATTTCCTGTTCCTCTCCCAAACTGTCCTGACTTCAGGCCTTCTGCTGTGCTGGGACACTTGTCCTGCTCCCCTTGGTGGGCCCTGCCTGTCATCGGCAACTGTCTTTCTTCAGGACGTCTTAAAGTCAGGGCTCTCAGAGTTGTTAGGACTTGTGATATAGAAAGAGGACCTTCTGTCCCAGCATTTTCAAGAGGACAGTGGCAAGTCCTAGACGTTCTTAGTCAGAAATGAGGCCCATAGGTAAGCGTGAGATCTGTCTGTTTCAGAGGACTCCGCTAAGGACACCGACCCTTGTTCCAGGGGTTCTAACAGGGCCCTACGGACATCTAAGCTAGCCTGCTCCTCCTTTAGACATAGATAATGGCGGTTGATGGACTCATGTCAGATTTTTGGAATGTTTCTAGTGAGATAGTTAATTTTTAAATCACTTAGTTTGAAAATAGAGATTTCTTATACTCTACAGTAGAAATATAGTAAAGCGAAAAGTAACTCTCAACCCCAAACCAGGAGAACACGCCCCTCACGTCTGAGGGACACAGAAGCATGAGGGAGAGGTGGTGAAGGCCCCCGCTGGCAGACGGGCGCAGGGCTGAATACCCGCAGCTGCGCGGACGGGAAGCAAGATGTTCTCAGGAACAATCGCCCTTCAAGTGACTTGATTTGGGAGGATTTGCTTGAAAAGAGTTAATCAGAAATAAAACAGCTGCTTTTAATGGGGCCGGGGGAGGAAGCTGCCTTTTGGAATAGCTTCTACTGCTGGGGAGGGGATCAGGGAACAGCAGGACACACCTGGCCATGAGCACGGCCCTGTGGACACAGGGGACGTGAGGGAGAGGGGAACATGGGGGGCACAGGGGAGAAGGGGGGACAGGGGGCCAGGGCTCATTGTTGGGAGCCACCCCAGCACCCACATCCCTGAACTCATGTGGGAAGGGCCTCAGAACTGCCAGGCCAGGACGGTCCCCATCTCCTACCATCCTTCTGATGAAGCCCCTGACCCAGGGAGGTTCACTGTCCAGCTCCTTCCAGGAGCAGCTCCCAGGGTTTGCTCTGCTGGGCCACTTGCTGCCAGTCTGGTAATGGGAAGTTAGATTGCGCTGATCGCTCACTATTGTGATTGAGGGCGAAGCTTTAATTTTACTTCTGCTCATTCCAGAAGAGCCTGGACGCTTCATTTGGGTCCAAGGCTCCAGGCCCCAGGGCTCTGGGGACAACAAGAGCATGCATTGAACTCCAACTGTGTTCCAGGCACCTTGCTAATCTGATCCGTCTTCTAGTGTCTATGCTAGCAGAATGCAGGCACATGGCTCAGAAAGACCACCAGACTTGTAAAGGTTCAAAACAAGCCATTGGCAGAGTGGAGGGAAGGAGCCAGATGGCCTGATTCCAAGGCCAGGTAGTCAGCTTCTGGACCCTCTAGCTGGGCGGAGCAGCTCCGGAGCTCACAGAAATGGGCTCGCTCACCCCAGCTCCCAGAAACAGGCTCGCTCACCCCAGCTCCCAGAAACAGGCTCGCTCACCCCAGCTCCCATCTCCATGTTTCGCCTGCAGCCCCCTCTGTGTGATCTAACTTGCTCAGCATGCCAGGATTCCACCCAGACTTCTCTGCAGATGAAACAGTCTGTACCAGATCTTCCTGAGAACTGGATTTGCTTATCTCACGGAGTGTGGAGCTCTGAGCAGCTTGGCAGCCTCTGTGCCGCAAATAGGCCTGTTTCCTCGAGCACACGGTCCCAGACGAAGCTTGAAAATTCTTTTCAGCATCACACTGGAGCCGGGGGTGGGAGGAGCAGAAGCCAGCAGGCGATGCTTCTCAGCCAGGGTTTCACCGTCCCCACACTCCTCGATTGAGCAGCAATGGGAACTCAGAAGACACAGAAGGGCACAGCCCTAAGATTTCCTCACTTGATAAATGAGGCCTTCCTTCAGATGGTGCCCTTGCCAAATTTCTTTATTAAGTGTGTGCAGGTCCCCTTTCAGGCCACAGGGTAATTACATCTATTTAGAATTTATCACCATTGTTTCGACAGTGTGCTATCCTTGTCTCTTGTTAAGTGTTTTGCCTCAAGCATAAAGAAGCTAAACAATGAATTTCTAAATGTTGGCAAGAACCCCCTCTAAGAACCTCTGAGAGTGAAGGAGCGTGGGTGAGTCTGTCTGCAGGGCTCTCCGGCTCTCCCATGCTCTCACTCGCCTTTCACAGCATGTTAGAAAAATCGTGTCATTTTTGAAGCCCTCCCAATCACAAGAGTGGCTAGAAACCGGCCCACCCCATCCCGAACTCTGGGTCCCCCTCCAGGTTCTCACAACAGACCCAAGTCCTGGAGATGAGCTGGATAAGGGTCCTGGAGTGTACAGGAGGGAAGTGGGGATTGTAAGACCTCCGTCTACGGGAGCCGAGACCCACCAGGTGCAGAGGGAAACAGATGACCCTTCCCACAACCGGACAGGAAGCTGATTTTCCAAAAAGATTAGCCCTGGGCAGAAAGGACCCCCGGAGGCACTGAATTCTGGAGAAGGCTGGCTTCTCTTGGACACCTTCCAAAGAGTTAATTACCAGAAGGTCACCATGGAAACCTTCTTCACTCTGAGCAGAACCGTGCAGGCTAGGGCCTCGTGTGAAGGCAGATGCAGATTCTGTCTGTGTAGCCAAAGTTGTGGAGTTCCATCTTAATAAGGCGGCCTGATGGGGAGCCTGTGAGCCCCAAATATGACAGCAGGAAGTCACAGGGTCAGGCTGGAGAGTGGCCGAGCAGGGCCAGCTCCTGGCTGAGACCTGACTGCGCTGTCCCACCCCTCCTTTGTTCCGTCCTTTCTAGTCTGTATCTTGAGCTGCCTCTTTCTCATTATGATGAAAAAGAAATATTTGTTCTGTCCCTAAATATGGGTCCTGTGGAATAGAGTGATGTGCAGGAAGGGCTGAGACCCCACTCCCTGAACTCTGGGGCCCAGCAGACACATGGGCCAGGGAGCTGCTGACCCTGTGAGCAGGTGTGCACCTGCTGACACCAGGCAGGGAGGGTGTGAGGGCTCTGATCTCTTTCTTCAGGATGGGCTCAGGCAGTGCTTATTGACCTTTGAAGTTCAGGGTCTTGTGGAAATGCAGATTCTGTGTCAGCAGTCTGGGAGGCTGAGATCCTGCATTTTACTAAGCCTCCTGGGGATGCAGGGGTTGGTGGTCCAGGGTCACCCCCCGCCCAACCCCACGGAGCGGGAGGGGATCAGGCATCTCCCAGCATCGACTTTCCCATTCACACATTTCCCGCCGTCCTTGTTCCCCTAATCCTGCTTTTCATCACCCGGGAAGCAGGCAGCATTTGAGGGACCCTGGGTGGGGTCCCGCTTGTAACATGCTACTTTTATAACGATGGGAGATGCTGCCTGAGCTCGTCCCTGTGTGGTCTCAGCCTTGAGGCTGGATGCCTGGAGCGGTAAATGGAAAATGCTCACCTCACTCTAATGGTGAGCCTGGCTTTTGTTGGTTTTTAAACTTTCTATTTTGAAATAATTTTAGTTTTATAGAGGATTGCCAGGATGGCACAGAGAGTTCCCCACGTGCCCTCTCCCAGCTCTTCACAGAGGCATCAGACATGCGCATGGTACGTTTGTCAAAAGGAAGGCGCTGCCTGGGAGGACGCTCTGCACTGAACTCTGATGCCCCCTGTGCCTGGGAGGACGCTCTGCACTGAACT
>NW_003852418.1:20552010-20553306 GCF_000181295.1 Otolemur garnettii | reverse complement strand
CCCTGTGCCTGGGAGGACGCTCTGCACTGAACTCTGACGCCCCCTGTGCCTGGGAGGACGCTCTGCACTGAACTGTGATGCCCCTGGTGCCCCCTGGGAGGACTCTCTGCACTAAACTCTGATGCCCCCTGTGCACCTGCATCCTGGGACTTCCCTGGTGCTCCCACTGAGGTCCGTTTCCCACCCCAGGCTCTAATCCAGAGAGTCTAGTTGTTACCCTCCTTTGCCTCTTCAATCTGGAACAGTTTCTCCATCTCTCATGAAGTAGGCATTTGCAGAGTAGTGTCAGATAACTCCTAAAATGTTCCTCAACTCACATTTTCCAGGTCTTTTCTTAGTTTCTGACAGTGGTTATGGATTTGTAGGAAGAAGACCCCCCTGGGGGGGAGGGGTCCTTTCCAGAGCACGGTAGGTGGGCACCTGCCATCAACACAACTTACTGCCACTTACACTGTGTTGTAGACCTCATTCAGGTTTCTCTGCTACCAAGTTGCTATTCTGTCCTTTCCGTGCTTGATTCTTTAGAAGTAAATTCCTAAAATCAGCCCGTCTTCAAGGGGCTCTACCTCCTAGAGAGAGGAGTATTGAAGAACTTGCGGGCACATGTTCAAACCTCTCCTATCATCAATATACATTTTGGGGAGAGATATTTTGAGTCTACGAAAATACACTATTTTTCTTAGAATTTTACCCACTGATTTCAGTGATCACCAGCAGCTTTTATCCATAGCATGATAACTTCAGTGTTCTGGTGGTGATTATTTTCTATTTCTCTCATTTCTTCTACATTTTTTCATTGTAAGTCTTTTGTAAAAAATTTCTTTTTCCTCTCATTTAATTCTCAAACAATTTATTTATAGCAGCATGCCCTGGTATCAATTTCATCCTTTGGATTGTAATTCAAGGATACATTTATTTTATCCAGTTTTGGCCATTCAGAGCCCTTTCAGGTTTGTTTCTTTGTCCTTTTGATATACCATTTAAAAAAAAATTTTTAAATTGTTTCAGGATTTCTTTTTTTTCTAGTCATAAAAGATGCTCCCTGCCCATCCTGTATCCCAATCCTAGGAATAGAAGTTTCCCCAAGGAGCCTGGTAACTTGGAGACTCTTACTGGGAGATGGTATCACCCGCTCTTTGGCTGTGTCAGTTGCTCCTCTATCCTCTCAGTGGATGGAGCTGGAAAGTAAATGTATGTCTGCTGATCCCCCCCCACATATACACACACGTACACACGTACACACACATACACACACACATATATACACACGTACACACACACACACACACACATATA
>NW_003852418.1:20543389-20551965 GCF_000181295.1 Otolemur garnettii | reverse complement strand
CATGCACATATACATACACACATATAGATACACATATATACACACATATACACACATAATACACATACATGCATACATAAATACATATACACATGCACATATACATACACACATATAGATACACACACATATATACACACATATATACATACATGCATACATAAATACACACATATACACATACACATATACATACACACATATAGATACACACACATATGTACACACATATACGCACATAATACACATATATACACATACATGCATACATAAATACACACATATACACATACACATACACACATGTACACACAGATACATACATATACATATATACACACACATACACACATGTATATATACACACATATACATACACACACATACACACATACATGTGTACACACACACATATACACACACATTATTTGTCTATCAACATAATAACATATATTATATGTATTGAAATAAACATGAGTTATTCCTGAATCTAGGAAGGTGGAGGGTGGCGCAGGTCCCTCCCCCTCCCCTGCTGCTGAGGGGCTCTTGAGCTGGGACATCTGAGCTGCGTCACCAAGCTTGACTGCACAGTGCAGCTGCTCCTGCTAATAATCCAATGGTGGCCGTGTACACAGCCAGGGAAAGGCAGGTGCAGGGGAGAGAGGCTCAGATGGGTTCAGTGGACTTGTCATTGGAGAGAATCTCAGATGAGTGATGTCTGAGGCTTTCCCTGGATTAAGGCTGAGCTGGATTCTAATTTGAATTTTTGAGCACATTGCCATCTATAAAATAATGTTTCACACATATAAAAGTAACACATGCTGGGAAAATTATTTCAAAACTCGAGTAAAAATCCAATCCAGCTCAAGTCTCTCTTCTGGAGGTGAGCACTGTTGAGAGTTTGGTGGGAATTTTCCCATGTCATGCCTGCATGCCCCTTTAATAGTATGGCATTTAGTTATATGAGTGCATGTATGTACTTTTTAGATATTTTCTTCTATGGTTTCTTTCTCTTGATTATCTTGATCAAGCCATTCCACAATGTGCACATATTTCAAAACATCACGAGTATGAGATAAACATGCCATTTTTATTTGTCCATTAAGATACAAAAATAAATACATTAAAAAAAAAAGCGAAACATGTCTCGGATGCTCATACGTCTGGTGGTCACACCCAATGTGGCAGCAACTTTGGGAAGCATGTTGGAAGCACTGCACTTGTCTACCTACTTGGAGGTGTCAGTCGGAAGGGAAAGCACAAGCCCACACAGGCACGTTCATAGCTGTTTCATCTGCTTTATACCTAACTTAAAAACAACTTGATGTCCACCAGCAGAAAAACTGATAAAATGTGGCACATCCATGTGACTGAAAGAAGCTCACCGATTTAAGGGTGGACGATTGATGTAGCAACATGGATGGATCTGAAAATACACTGAGAGAAAGAAGCCAGATAAAATGCAGTATGAACTGTGTGAATCCATTCATATAAAGTTCCAGAAAATGAAAATTAATCTCTAGTGACAGAAAGTGGATCAGCAGTTGCCTGGGGAAAGACATCGCCCAGGGGCAGGAGGAGACTTTGGAGGTGGGTGTGTTCCTGTCCTGATCAGGGTGACTGACTCAGGGCTGTGTCATATGTTAAAATGTATCAGATTACACAGTTTTAGTATCTGCAGTTTATTGTACCAATTAGACCTCAACAAAGCTGATTTGAAAAGTACCCTGAGCATCTTTCCATCATTGTTTTTAGATGTGCATCATTGCATTAGCTGCAGAGAATCTGCTGTAACATCCCACTCTGCCCATTGCCCACGTTTGGGTCACAGCTCAGCCGGCAGAGTGGGAGCCAGGACTCTCTCTCTTTCATGTACTGCCCCAAAGCAAAACAAAACCCAAAAGAAACCATGTGACTTACAGGTGAGCCTTCAACAAGACCCTTCTCCTCCTGTCACTGAACCTCCATCTTTTCTGGTTTTCAAGGCAAGACCCAACACCGACAGCAGATGGTGGCTGGCCCTGAGGCTTCCTGGTGGCTGTGGCCACCGGCGCCTCATTCCTGAGCTGCTGCCCCCAGGATGCAGGTGCGGACTTTTGCTCCAAGGGAGCAGGAGGAGGCAGGGCTGGGGAGAGGCTGGACTTGAAGTCCGAGAGCCAAGGGCCTTGGCTTCCCAGCCTTGCTTCCCTTTTTACCCATGGTGAGACATCCATCTGAAGGCAAGAAAAACTCAAGATGTGAGTTTCCTCATGTGTTCAGGCCCCTCCGTTATGTTGATTCTTTGACCATTGTTCTTATTTTGAGGAAATGACTTGGCTCTGATGTTCTTGCATTTTGCTTATGTTTGAAAGGAAGATTGAAGACCTGTCAGGATGTTTTCCATGAAACACCTGAACAAGGACTGGCTTTTGAAACCAGTTCCGTCAGGTGGTTAGATAAGCGTTTCCAAATACTGCGGAAGCCCCGGGGAATAAGGGGCTCACAAGCACCTGGGAATGAGCCTGAATCTGTCCTGGAACCATCTTCTATTCCTTAGGAAAATCAAGCCCAGGTAATGTGTAAATGGGATGTGTTGGGTGGTGGCCTGAGCTTCTGCACAGTGGGACAGGCAAGGTCACTGCCTTCCTGGAGGTTGGGATGTCACGGAGGCGTGTCAGACAAACTAGTCGTAAGATAGCTTCAGACGGTGGAGTAAACGTCATGAAGAAATGATCCTGGGACATGTGTTTAGTGAATTCACACTAAAGGGGGGTGAAAGGAAGGGAGAGAACTTGCTATTCCTCCATCCTCTCCTACAAGCCCACAGTGGCTGTGGTCAGTCCCTGTAGCACTGAGATCAGTTCTTGCAGCCCCCATGGTCAGTCCCCACAGCACCGAGGTCAGTCCCTGGTGCACTGTGGTCAGTCCCTGCAGCACTGAGGTCAGTCCCTGGTGCACTGAGGTCAGTCCCTGCAGCACTGAGGTCAGTCCCTGGTACACTGTGGTCAGTCCTTGCAGCACTGAGGTCAGTCCCCACAGCACCGAGGTCAGTCCCTAGTGCACTGTAGTCAGTCCCTGCAGCACTGAGGTCAGTCCTTGATGCACTGTGATCAGTCCCCACAGCACTGAGGTCAGTCCCTGGTGCACTGTGGTCAGTCCCTGCAGCACTGAGGTCAGTCCCCACAGCACTGAGGTCAGTCCCTGGTGCACTGTGGTCAGTCCCTACAGCACTGTGATCAGTCTTGCCACCCTGCGGTCACTCTCTGCCGCCCTGTAGTCAGTCCCTGAGCCACGTTTCACTGGTGGCTTGCAGTTGGCCACAGTGGAAATTCTTCCACCACCAGAACTGGCAAATGCTACTTCATGGGTCCTTCCCACCCTCTTCTTCAAAGAATTGGTTGTTAAAGATTTTCCAGCAGCCAGCGCCTACCTGGCTCTGAGGTCTCCACCTTGATGCAGGTGTGCGGCTGGCCTGCAGGAGGGATCTGCCCGTTCACTTTGGGACCTGTGGGTCATCTACCTGGTACGTGTGGGAGCTCAGACAGTAACACCCTAGGACACTGTGAAGTGGGACTAACAGGAGGATCTGGCCAGGAAGGGGCAGGTAGACCCAGAGAGGGGGTCCACCCTGCTGTGTCCTAGTCCAGCCCCTGCTGTCCCACACTTCACGCACACCTTGGGAGCAAGCCTCACCACGATGGATTCAAAGGAGTTTCAGAAGGGACTCCAGACACAGCTCGAGTGCTAGGAGAAGAGTCCAGTGTGCCCTGAGTACATCGTGATGGGCTGACCCACTGGAACACCATGACGGGTAGATTAGAGGGGCTTACAGAAGAGAAAAATGAGGAATTAATGAACACAAAGTAATTCTGAATAGAAGAGGCATTAGATTATTGGAGTCATCACAATATAGCTTGACCAAATGGCTTATTTTTAGGCTCAATGGAAAATTGCAAAGTAGGGCATGGATTGATTGATTTGCTGATCGATCATTCATTTATTCATTCAGAAGCTTATTGAGAGCACACTGCGTGTTGGGTACAATGTTCCGGGGCTACAATATTGAACAAAATAAACAAGGTTCCTAATTTACTGCCTAGCAGGAGAGACAAACATTAATCGAATAATGACATCAATAAATGTATGACCATAAACTGTGGTGTGTGTGTGCACGCGAGTTTTACCCTTAGAGAGTTCAGCATATGCAAAGGTCCCGAGCCTGAGGGGCAGAGAACACAGAGGGTTGGATGGAAGACCCAGACTGCTGAGCTGTGGTGGGGTCACACCGAGGGCCAGGCAGGGCCACAGCATGTTGGTCCAAGTGGCGGGAGGTGGTGGAAGCCCCAAGGGGCAGGGGCTCTGCCGTGAGGGGCCCTCTCCAGATGCTGCCGGGGACATGTGGGACAAGAGTGGGCCCTGCTGGGGGAGGCTGGATGGTGAGGCTGATGGTGTGAGGCCACCCCCATCGTGATCCACAGCTCTGCACTTGAGAGAGTTGGGAAGTGCACAAACGGAAACCTGTTTTCCCATGCTTACTTTTTGATTTTCATAAATGCAAATTAAAATACTTATCTGGTCTATAAAGACTTGGCATGTTTAAATAACCATTATCCCTTCAATATATTCCAGGGATGTCGGAATCATTATTCTCACGGATAGAATAGGCATTAAATCCACAGGGGAGTCATTAAAAGATGGCTATTTCTCTCCGTTTGACCGAAGCTGCAGTTGTAATGTATTTATTCAGGATTTAGAAAATGGGATTCAATTAGAACTGAAACGGTGTTAAATTAAGTAATTCCTATTGTATTTGCCTGACAGACAGGGGTGGGCTGACCTGGGCGGGGAAGGGCCCCTCCCGCCATCGGCTGCCTCCTGCCTGCTGGCGGGATGCCACCAGCTCGGAACAGCCTGCTTAACCCCTTGATCATGCCTTTCATTTCGTGAGCGACATCTGGGAGCCACACGGGCTCCTTGATACCATTTGATACCTTAATAGGAATAATCTCCTTTATTCAAGTTGTCTGGAAGGGCTTAACTTCAGGGTATTGCTGTCAGGTGCTGTCGTGAAGCTTGATCACGCTCCTTTTAAATAACAAGGCATTATGAGAGGATAAAGCCCAGGGAAGTGGGCATGCCGGCTCCCTTTCTATTCTACTTTCTTTTTTTATAGTGATAGAGTTTGCGATTTCTAGTGACAGGGAAACTTTGAGCTATTTGGAAAGATGTTCTGAGGCTTGCCTTGTCTGTCACAGTTACAGCCCTGGTCACGTCTACCCAAGAGGACGTGCTGAAGGCAATTATTATGGGCCTGAAGAAAGGATTTTCTAGCCAATTAGAAAATGAAAACTAATAATGATTTTAAAAAACACTACTCTTCCTTCCCTCCCTAAAAAACCCGTGGATTCTCTTTTGGCTGTCTATCCCAAACAGATACTTCAAACAGCTATTGCATGTCTCCTTTCTGCTGAACAGCCAAGATGCAGCGTAAATATTCAGATGCTACGTCAGGACAAACAAGCGCCCACAGGTGTGGCTCGAGCGTCGCGCTGCTGTTGTGACCATTCCATGCCCACGTGTGCTCTGAGGACAGGGCAGCACCGCGCACGGCTGACCGTGCCTGCTGCCTTTTAGGGTCCGCTGTCCCGCCCCCAGGTGAAACTTTCCTCCAGAAGCTGCACAGTTGATTGCATAGGCTGATGGAACCAAAGGCAGTGACATCTTTTCTACTGTTAGAAAATAAATGGTGGATAATTTTGGTTTGAGAGAAAAGGGAGGGAGGATGAGGGGCTAAAGCCTGTGGGTTTCTGAGCGGGTGTTGAAATCCAGGCATGGATTAAGACAAATGATGGGAAATGTTTGCAGTCTCTTGACAAATAGCAACCTCAATGAATTTTTCATACATGCAGAATGAAGAAGGTGGACTTGGCAGCTTTCAAAATATTTCTCCATGCACAAAAGTGGCTAGCATATGATCAACCCCCCATAAGGCACCGCCATCCCCTCTGGAGTATCTGTAAGCAGATGGTGTATCTTTGTGAAAATAAGGAGAAGGCACGGGGAGCTCAGGGGATGGGCCTGGGGGCCTTCCCTTAACAGAACTCTGTTCACCTAGAAGGCTGACGCCAGCTCTATGCTGATCAGGAGAAAATTCTGGAGTTCAGATGAAAGGATATTTCCCCAAAACATATTGCAGAAGCAATAACTCATTACAGGAATTTTTGTCAACAACATATAGGTTCTCGCTTTCCACTTTAAACAACTTCCAGAAAAGCTTAAAGCAGTTAGTAGTCATTTTTGAAGAATAAAGTCATCGTCTGGGAGATGGGCTCAAACCCCACGATACGGAGCAGAGAGAGAAATCCTGGGATATGTGTGGATAAGATGCAGAATTATCCCGACAATAGTCTTGAGCCACCAAGTGGGTGGGTGGGGTGTCCCGTGGGTGCTGTTGATTAAAGACTCTCTTTTCGGTTCTTGGGATGAATTCACTGTACACAACTGGGGCGTTCAAAGGAATGTATGGGTCATTTAATAAGGGAAGTGTCTCAGCTTCCTTCTGGAGGGCGTAGGCCTCGAGTCCCGCACGGAAGCCACAGCTCCCCCTCCCCAGACTTCCCTCTGAGCTCCCCAGCACAGCACAGCACAACACATTGGCCACAGCCAGGCAAGCCAGGCACGAGGTGTAGCGCCCTCCAGAGCTCGGTGCCCTCTGAACACCCCTCGATTCTAATTATGGGGCGCACTTGTTATTCTCATTAATGGCTGTGGTTTATTCCAAAGAACATCTCAACAGCTCTAAGAGTGCCTGCCGTGAGGGCCGCCCCTCCTGGAATGCTGTACAAGCTCACGTTCATGTCGTGAAACAGATGCTGTGACTTAGCTGTGGAGACTTAGGGTGTTTGTGGCAAATACCTGGACAACAGATGTGTCCTGCAAGTGGCCCTGAGTCCCGGGGGCCTCATCTCTGAGTGGCTTCATCAACCTGGGTGAATCCATATCACCCTCCTGGAGAGGAGCTGCTGTAATAATAGCCAAGTCTGTGTAAAGAGAATGGAAGCTTCCCATATGGGATGAATCGTGGGGTGCTGCTCCCCAAGCAAGCTGCACATTTCCTGAGAATGTTCCAGAAGCCATTTCATCTCCAGAGTGTGTGGCGAGGGCATGTTCCGTGGTCCTCTCACAGGACACCGAGTGGACAGTTAGACTCAGTTAAGGAGTGGAGAGCCAACAGACAGCTCAACAGACAGGCGACACTGTCCTCCCATCTCATTTCCTATCTGTTTCCTGAATTTAGGAAATCTTAGAGACATTGTCCTAAGTCCTAGGAGGGAAAGCCAGTCGGTGTCTGCCTGACTCGGCCACACCCAGTCGATTCCTGAGCGATGGGAGCTGGAGCCGCAGACTGTCCTTTGGACAATGATCACCGTGGTGTTTATGTACCTGCCCTGGGCTTCCATTTCCACGTCACCTGGTGGAATTCTCACAAAGCCAGAATTATTCTAATTCTGTAAATGAGTCTTAGTAATCATAAGACTGTGGGGTCCCTGGATCTGAACTCTTCACCTCTTCACTGCTGAGTTACGTGGTGACTTCTCCATAGGGAGAGTGAGCGTGTCACCGTGATCTGCCACACACCAGGCACCGTGCTAAGCATCTCGTACCCTGCCCAGACACCCTCACTGCTTGGGACAGCTGGTGGCTCATTGGTCCGGCGTGTCTTATCAATCACGCATCAATAAGCCAAGAGATCTGACTGAGTGGATGGCTTCCAAAGCCAAATTTCCCCCAGACAGAATGGTGGACAAGTCCCCTGTGGGGAGTCCTGGGGCAATGGGAAGGCTGTCAGCTACCTTGGCACTTTCCTGTGTTCAAGTGCGAGAAGCTGGAAACCATCTCCAAAGAGCTCGTCCTTCCATCCCAGGGGCGTCTTCAGAGCGCTGCTCCAGGGTCTGCACCAGCCAGGAGGCACCTGTCACCCTGGTGAGTCCAAGGTCGCGCAATTGCTTCACCAAGTATCACATAGGGCTAAACTTTTCATAGAAAATTAATGACCAGGAGGGGAGGGAGGAAGAGCGGGAGGGGGACCCAGAGATTTCCGCGAGCCTTGTCCTTGACAGGTTAATCATGCTGAGCACCTGCCCTGGACGCTGCCGTCCTCCTCCTCACACTTTCCCCCTTGTTTTTATGAATTCTTCATTCCTCAGTTTACAGACTCACCTCATGGAATCTGTTGTCACCCACGTCACCGTACGGGCGCCTGATGTGACAGGTTGTCTCCGCCCTGCCTGTGTTATTATTCCACTCCCTTTCTCCTGCTTTGCTACACTTTCCACGCACAGAGACATATGGGAGCTTGGCGATGTGTTGACCAGAGTGAAGGCTTAGCGCCCTTGGAAACAATCGCGTTTAAAACAAATGCGTTAAGACAATAACTAAGTGATCCCTCCAACCCCCCTCCATTCTTGTGATACTTTGCTCAGAAGAACATTTTCCAGCTCCATCCATGTGAACATGAAGGACGTGAAGTCTCCATCTTTCTTTATGGCTGCATAGTATTCCATGGTGTACACATACCACAGTTTGTTGATCCATTC
>NW_003852418.1:20528616-20543153 GCF_000181295.1 Otolemur garnettii | reverse complement strand
GCCAGCATCTCTGGTTTTGGGATTTAGTGATATGGGCTAATCTTACTGGAGTTAGGTGATATCTCAAAGTAGTTTTGATCTGCATTTCTCTGATGATTAAGGATGGAGGGATCACTTCTGTGGTTTATCTTACAAGGGTACAAGTGAACCTTTCTAAGAGTAAAATATGAACTTTTTGGCACAGTAACTAGGTAAATGACATGAAGGCTACGTTAATCAGTTTGAAATGTTTCAAATTGTATGTGAAAACACACACTGTACCCCAGAAATTCATTAATGTACATAGTTACCATTGAATAAAAAAAAAAGACAATAACTAAGAAAATGCTGTGAAGGTTATGTTAACCAGTTTGATGAAAATATTTCAAACTGTATATAAAACCAGCACATTGTACCCCATGACTGCATTAATGTACACAGCTATGATTTAATAAACATAAAAATAAAAAAAACCCAAAATAAAACACATTGGGCTTTTGTTTACTTCTTTGGACTGAGCTCTCTACTTGATGATAATATTACTTGACTGAATGGCCAATTGATAATTCCAGGGAACAATAGGTTCCCTTGAACTCTCCCACAAATGTCCTTAATTTCCTTGCTTTAATTCCCAAGGTCATTCTTCTTAACTCTCCAATCTACAGGGTTCACGGCCTTACAGTTTTTGGCTGTTGGTTGAGAGGGCCCCACACCAAATACTAGCGAGAATTCAAGCCTGTGCTTTTGCCCTTTTGTTTCTTTTCATTTTTAATCCTTCAGTGGAAGTGATTTAATTTATGCACCCTCGAGTAACCTCATTTTAAATTCATGGGTTGTCATTTAAAAAATTAATCACACCACATATGTCTCTAAATATATGATAAACACCCACCCTGGATGGGCTATGGAGGAAGTGAGAAGAATATTTCCTATAAATTTTCCATGAAGATGCATGCTAGAACTGGAAACACAGACGCCAGCGGCACTCGCTCCTTCGAGCAATTTGTTTTTACAAATAAAAGATGTGCTCTTGAAATTGGATATTAACAGTGGTACATTGGAAGTTGACGTGAGCAATGTTTTCACATGGGGTTGTTAGGTTTCCCGATGCCAGCAAGAAGTTGGCTCTGTGAAAATCGATGATTTTATTAATATATACAGGACCCAGATCCTCAGTCTGCTTAGAGGCTTTTTAATGAGGTCGATGCTGAAAACATGGGATGTTAAAAAAAAAAAAGTTGAATAAATGGCACGTCAGGTCTGTGAAATCACATTTGGTTATATTCCCCCCCTTTTCTCCTCCAATGTAGCGGGCTAAATACCCACAGCCCTGGAACCCCATGGGGGCTTCTTAAAATGGGCTACTTGGCCCAGAGTAAGTCACAAAAATGAGGCTGAGACAATGGTCTACCTGCCCAGGCACGGCCAGATCTCAGGGTGTCTGGTCCGTGGCTCGTCCCTGGGCTCACAGATCGAGATGCCCCTTAGTGCCACAACTGGTGTGATATTAACTTTCAGAGCCACTGTGAGATCTAATTAGATAAAATGAGTGATTTTTAAACACTGCCGGCTGTGGTGACGATCACTTTGCAAAACAAATCAAGATTCCCACGAACATATCTGGGCCTCAGGGGCTGGAGGGAAAATCAGCTGCCCTGGCCCTCGTCTGTGTCTATTCTGGAATCACTGCCGGGAGACGGAAGCACATTTCGTTGCTGTAAAGTGCCAGCGAGAGAATACTTTGACTTCATATGTCACTTCTTAGGCTGTATTATTATTCAGCTTCCGCGTCTTAACTGGAATATTTCACTCTTCTAACGGAGGAGGGAGAAACAGCTAGCTTATGGAAGCTCCGACTCTGAGACCTCTCTGTCCCTAGTTCTAATTGGAGATTTCAAAGTCAAGGCATGCTGTGTCCTGCTCGCAAATTCAGCAAGGTGAGAAGTAACGTGTTACAATTTAGTGTCTTCTTTAAACAGTAGCCCGCCCTAAGCAGAAGCAATCTATCACCCGCATGGCGCTGCCGTGAGCACCAGCCTCGCCTTGGCTGGAAGTCTGTGACCTTCGGCGAGTATTTGGGTGTTAAGATTTTCTGAGTGTTACAGTACATTGTCATAATATTATGTCACTGCCTCCCAAAGTATTGAGCAAATTATGACAACATGTGACTTGTCAAATAATTATCTGTTGAGGTTAATTAATGTAGACTGCCTATGGGACTCCTCCAGGTAAACGGGATCTTCACAGGGCTGCACCAGTGAGATGCTTCACCAGTGAGTGCCCATTTCTTTGGATGACTTTAATTTTGAGGGACGACAACATTTCATTTCTCTTATTGTATGATCTTTAGAAGCTCATTCTGACCCAGGTAGTCCATTCCTCAAGCCCACAATCTAGTCTAGTCTGTACAAATACTGGATTGAATATACGATGATGTGATTAACAGAAGATTCACTGAGGCATCATTTTTAGTGGGAAATCATTGAGGACATTATCACAGTGGACTGGAACAGAGAAACAATTGAGGCTCATTCACAAAAGGAGTAGGATGCAGCCCGAGGGAGAACGTGGTTGGCCCTGTGCTCTGACAGGGAGGCCCCCAAGCAGGGTTAAATGCAGAGGGTGAATGTGGGCTGCCGTGCGTGTAGTCCTAATGCAGGTTAAAGGACTATATGAAAACCAATTTTCTGTATGTCTGTGTGTGTAAACATGTGTGCACATGTGCATGCCTGTGTGGGCACCTGTGTGTGAATCTATGCTTGGTCCGTGTGTGTGTGCAGGCAGGCGCCTCTCTGCGAACGTGTCCGCGCGAGTGCATTTGTGTGTGCATGTGTGTGTGTGCACATCACGGCCCATGTTTGAAGGCCACCATCATGCCCATTTTCTGCCTTTATCACCGTGGGTGCTATTGTGGCCTGTGGGTTTCTATTTTATCTGCATTTGTGTTTTCAGTATTTATTAGAGCTGCTGTTGTAATAAGACCAAACAACCACAAATCCAGAACACGAGCAAAACTGAGTAATTCCCTGTGTGTACAGGCCTGACGAGTAGGTTCGTGAACCTTCCTCTGTGCGCACGGCACCAACTCGGCAAGTCTCCGTGACCTTGGTGTATCAGCGTCTCACAGCTGTGTTCCTGTTGGCGTGCCGCCGTGCCTGGGGGGTTTGCTGAGGGGGGTTGTTATTGTTGTTGTGTGCCATCCTGAGAATGTGGGGGCTTGAATTAGAGCAACGTTAGATTTCTTGTTAAACTTGGCAAGAGTGGAAGTGAAATCAGAGATGTGTTAGTCTAAGTTTTGGGGGATAATGCCATGAAGAAAATGGCTGTGTACAAATGGATTAAATATTTTTCCAAGGAAAGAGAGGATCACCGATGAAAAGAGGTCAGTGTGTCTAGTAACAAGGAGAACTGACGAAATTATTGTGGAAATCCATCAGATTGTACATCAAAATCATTGGCTGACTGTGAGAAGGACAGTAGACCATTGATAGAGAGACAGTTAGGAAAATCTTCACTGAAAATCTTGGCAGGAGACAGGTGTGGTTTTGCATCACAACGCACCAGCTCACGCAGCACGGTCTCTGAGAGTTTCTAGCCAGTAAATAACTGTATTGGAACACCCTTCCTACTCACCTGCTCTGGCCCCCAGGGACTTTTTTCTGTACTTGAAGATAAAGGAAATATTGAAAGGAAGAAATTTGATGACATTCAGGATATCAAGGGCAACATGACGACAGCTCTGATGGCCAATGCAGAGTCCAAAATTGCTCTGAAGCATGGGCCAGCCGGGTGTGTGGCTTCGGTGCACAGCTTCCCGAGGGGTGACCACAGTGCCGCTCGGCAGTGAGGCGTGTGGCGCTGCTCCCAGCGTGAGTTTGTAAACTTCGGTGGCGACTCCCACACACCCCACTTTGCATGAGTTTGTGAACTTCGGTGGTGACTCCCACGCACCCCACTTTGCTCTTCCACCTGTCCATCCACAGACATTAGGGTTGTTTTCAGTTTGGCTGCTGTGAACATTCAGCAGGATGGGTATCTGTGCCCCTGTTTTCAACTCTTTTGATCATATACTTAGGACTGGGACCCTGGTTTAATTTTAATTCTGTCCCTGACATCATGAATGCAGCAACGAACCCCCCGTGAGTGCTGCCCGTCACACCTGCATGAGTGAGTCGCCCAAAGGGGGAGGCAGAAGGAAGATGGCTCTGCAGAGGGCACGAGGCACTTTGCTGTCTCCTGGGGCCAGTGTCCCCTCCGTGGGGCTGAGCAGGCACCACCACATCCATCACTGTGACTACACAGGGGCAGTCCCACCTTTTCACAGATGGGCCCTCAGGACCACAGCCCCGAGCCTCTCATGTCTCTTCTGCATAGTGGTGCTCTGTGTGGCTCTGATGTACTGCTAAGTACTTTCATTGACAGGTTTTGTGAAAAATCATTGGCATACAATATCACTTTAATTTTTTCCTGATGATCTGAGTGCCATAAGGAGCCCCTGGCCCAGGAGAGTGGCCTGGGCTTGCTCTGGTGCTGCCATGGACAGCAGTGGGTCTGCGATGGGACATTCTGCCCCGGGAGTCTCACCTCTGCCTTCTGCTTTGAGTCCTGCAGAACCGCTGCCTCACCTCCTGCCCAGCTGGGCAGCAAGATATCTCTAAGTGGCTCAAACCACCTTGGAGGGGAGGGGTGCAGGAAACCAGGGGTCACAACCAGTGGACAACTAGGGATTGTGAATGTCCTTGACTGTCCTAAAGCCCAGTGTGGCCTGAGAAGAGCTGATGACATTGGAGGAGGAGCCATCCTGCAGAGGCAGACCACGGGTGAGAGAGCCAGAGGAAGGCGGGGCCCTCCATGAAGACAGGTGTGGTGGGGCTCCCACTCCTGGGGCGCCTGTGCTGACCAGGATCTGCCTATGAGCCTCTTTGGGTTGAAGGGTTGAAGGTGCCCCTGCTGGTGGGGACACCAGTGTCCATCACTATCTTCCCGAGGCAGCTGTCCCCACCATGCTCACTCTCTGTCTCCGATTTCCTCTTGTTCTGTAACCATGCAGCTGGTGGGGAGGGAAGGATGTGGGGGGCGTGCTCCCTCAACACCTCCATCTGTTTCTCCTCATTTCGCAAATTTAACACATTTTAAAGCAAAGCAGTTTCGTCCTCTTGGGCCTGCAGCTGTGAGATCTGGCTGCTGGGACCCGCTGGGGGCTGGAGTTCAGCTGGCAGGAGCCTTCCTCATCCATCGAGGCCTCTAGGGGGGCAGGAATGGTGATGCTGCGGCACCTGCCCACCTGACTCAGGGAGAACACACATCTGCCTGGGGCCTTCAGTCTCTAGAAGAGGGTCTGTGCCCTCTCCCCTCTGGAAAATCCTCCCAGGTGCCTGCTCCAGCCCAGCTCTGAGTTTATGTCACTGTGATGTTATCTTTGGAACCAACTGGCCGGGACATGATGTCCAGGCTCCCACCACAGGGGACGCTGCACGGCCCTTGCTGCCTGTACTGTACCACATGCTCCTAACCCTAACCCCGCTGGTCGCAGGAGAGCCTGACTCAGGAGCCTCCCATTCCTGGCTGAGTCAGTGATGTAAACCCCCTAGTCTGCCTTAAATCTTAGCAGGGCCACCAAGCATCTGGCTTGTACATTTGAACCAGACATGTGGGGAGGATGTGCCTGGGTTTGGCCCCAAGGGAAGTGGGTCTGAGAGCACGTCAGCTGTCAAGATGCAGCAAAGGAGGCTGGCGGAGGGTCTGGGGTCTGGGGTCTCGGGGCGCCTCAGACAGTGTTGGTTCAGCTGAGACTGAAATGCTGAGTGACTGGTACAAAAGACCTGGGAGGCCGTGGGGATGGTGGGGATGGTGGTGAGGGTGGGTGATGGTGGGGATGGTGGGGATGGTGGGGATGGTAGGGATGGTGGGGATGGTGGTGATGGTGGGGATGGTGGTGATGGTGGTGGGGGGTAGGAATGGTGGTGATGGTGGTGATGGTGGGGATGGTGGTGATGGTGGTGATGGTGGGGATGGTGGGGATGGTGGGGATAGTAGGGATGGTGGGGATGGTGGGGATGGTGGGGACGGTGGGGATGGTGGAGATGGTGGGGATTGTGGGGACGGTAGGGATGGTGGTGTTGGGGATGGTGGGGATGGTGGGGATGGTGGGGACAGTAGGGATAGTAGGGACGGTGGTGAGGGTGGGGATGGTGATGGTGGTGATGGTGGGGATGGTCATGGTCTCACAGTGTGGACGCAGTTAATGCCGCAGAAGTGCGTTCTCAAAAATGGTCAAGATGGTGAATTTTGTGTTACGTACATTTTACCACCATGCATGCACACACACAGATGCGTGCATATATTAAAATCTTCTTGGGTAAAAACAGACTTTTGTTGCTGTCTTCGAACTTTGCTCAGCAAAGCCAGGACAAAACGTGAGCGTGAGGAAATAGTTGTGTCCCTCCCTGCAGTCACCATCTGGGAGACGTGTCCACGCCAAATCCCCAGAGCCTGTGAACGTGACTCAATCTGGAAAAAGGGTCTTTGCAGATGTGATTAAGTTGTGATCCTCCTGGATTGTCATGGTGGTCCTACATCTGGTGACAAGTGTGCTGGTTAGAGGGAGGCAGAGAGGCTGGACAGAGACCTGGATGCACCCCACCCCTCACCCCCTGTGACTGTGTTTCCAGCTCTGGACTTTGTTGTTTGAAGCAAAAAATAAAAAGATGAAAATGTTCTGGGTCAGAGAGCAGGTGAGTGCCCCAGAAAGCAAAAAAGCCAGCACTGTGGGGTGGGGACAGGTGGGCCGTCTGGGGCCTACTGAGGTTTATCTATCTGACCCTGGGCCAGGCCCAGAATCCTGGGGTTCCTTGGAATGCAAGCTGGGTGCAGGGGACTGGGGTGTTTGCTGCCAGCATGTATGCACAGCGATGTCGTATCTCATGGTGGTCACACAGGTGACGTGTCTCTGGGTGCTTCTGGCTCCTCTCCACTCAGGAAAGAAAATCAGAATTTAAGAAGGCGATTACTGCATTACTGCTGCCTGCTGTGCTGGACTCACGGTCAGGCTGTGGTGTCACAGCTTGCTGGCAGCCACACACATTGGTACGCAGCCACGACAGGGCACGCCATCCTCGAGGGGAAGCCACAGGTGTGAGCAGGGTGGCGGAGAGCAGGTGGGTCCCTGGAAATAGCAGTGGGGGCTCAGACCAGCCGCATTGAGACTAGCCTTCTCCAGGAGCTCTCAAGTGCCATCTGAGGGCCCCCGGGATGCCTGGGTGCTCTGGCTCCTGTTGGGACTCTGCAACTGTACTGAGAAGACCTCCATCTGCAGAGTGAGGGCATCATAGAGAGCCCACCTGAGCAGAGCTGGAGATGTCAGGAGCTCAATGGGGTCATAGCCGCCTTCTCGAGCTGCCCTCTCTGGACCCTCTGGGTGGAGGCAGAGCTGGGGGCCACTGGGTGGAAGGCGACCTCCTCTGTCCCCATCTTTCCAGAAAGAATCCAAGAGGCTCAGACCCACCAGTGCTGAGGGGAAAGGGGGGCCCTCACGGACCCTGACTGTAGCCCGGCTGTGGGACAGGCAGCTGTTAAGGTGTGAGTCTGAGTGTGCACCTGTGAGCAGGTGTGGTGTGAGTGTGTGAGAGTGTACACGTGTGTGAGAAAGTGCCCTAGCGTGTGCACATACCTGAGTGTGGGAGCACATGCGTGAGCTCATGTGTGAACACAGTGTGAACATGTGTGTGCACGCACACGCGTGTGCAGGGCCCCCTGAGGTGCACAGACTGAGGAGGAGGGGGCCCTGGAGGAAGCCCTGCACCCTTGCTGCACTGCCAGACCTTGAGGCCGAGGAGGTCTGCACTGGAGCCAGACAGACCTCAGGAAAACCGATGCCCTGAATGTAGCCGGGCATGTGGGTGGGTGGGTGGGCAGGCAGGCACGTGGACATAAGAAGCCCCCCATAGATGCCCGCCCAGGCTGGAAGCCGCAGTGCCTCATAGAGTGGCGAGAACAACAGTGGCCCCCAATCATGTACTAATAAGAATGATGTTATGTTGCTGAATCATGATTGCTTACAGTGACGTGGCACCTGCTGACTCGTTCGTGGTTACTTAAGATAACTTGAACCTACCGGCCGTCAGGTGAGAGCCCAGTGAACTCATCTCCCCACACCCGCCCGTGCAGGTGCACTCTCACCTGTGAGGGAGGCCGCGTGTCAGATGCCAGCAGGGAACCCTGGGACTGAGATGTGTCCCGTCCTGGACTCACTCACCCTTGACTTCTCTCCAGGAGTTAGCTTGAGACCACGTGGAGTGGATTTCTGTGTCCCAGGGGCCACCAGGGTGTGACGCTTGGCCGGCAGCTTCTTCCGTCTGCCTGCAGGGCAGGGCAGGCAAGCATCTGCCATAATGTGCAGAAAGTTGAGGACATGTCAGACGGTCTGGCCAAAATGCGCACTGTAATGAGGATAGCTTGCTGAGGGCCGCAGTGATCATCTCCACGGTGATTTGGGGGTCTCTGTGTGGGGACTACAAGCTCTCACGGTCCCTGAAGGGCCTACATGAGCCACTTCATTTTATCACAGACGGCAGTATTGATGAAGGAAACTGTCCTCAGTGGCCCCCAGGTTACTGCTGGGCAGGAAGAGCTCCCCTAGAAGCAAGGACTCCCTGGAGGACTCTCATGGACACTGGGGTCTCCCCCAGAGGTGGCTGTGTGAGCTGGAGCGCTCCTCCACAGCCACTCCGGTGCCAGGTTGTTCTAAGTGCTAATCTTTGGCCCATGCTTTTGGCCACCTGGGAAAATGCACATCCCCTACGAGCTGCAGCCTCCCTGGGGCTGACACGTGCTGAAGGCCGGGTGTGGGTCAGCTGGGGCCCCGGGCTCGGATGAATGATGCAGAAGCCCAGGGACAAATTAGGAAGGTGGGTGTGGTGAGGAACGTGGGGTTCATTACAGCTCAATGTCTGTCCCTGAATGCTAATGAAAACCTTATCCTGAGCAGTTCTGTAAGCTGAGCTGGCTCTTAGCAGAAAGCCTTCCATTAACGCCACAATTTCCATTCACAGGTGGACACATTTGAAGCCTCACAGCATGGCAGGTGTGGGGTGGAGGTTCTCCCCTTGAATGGGTGTTGAGACCAGGGAGGCGCCAGGATGCCTCCTGCTTGGCAGATACGAGGGAAAGAAGGGCAGGGATGGAGCTCTGGGGCCCACCTCACTTAGTGCCGTGGGGCAGGGATGCCTTCTGCTTCTGTTCAGCTAGCTGGTGCCAGGCACACCCGGGAGGGAGCTCAGTGGTCCTCACTGCATTGTGAGTGATTTAATTAGTGGGCGGATGAGCAGGGTGGCACATGACTACATTGCTTCTGCCCATGGATCTTCCCCTGGTCCGGCAGAAAGCATCTGAAAATGAAAGTGAGGCCTCCAGCCACTCGCCAGGCCAGCTCGGAGCCTCCGCCGGGCGCAGCCATCCGTGGGCAATGACCTAGAACTCGGGGCAGGCAGCTCCAACTCCTCCCACGGCAGCCTTTGTTGTGCTCGTGACCCCTGGAAAGAGCGGGTGATTTACTGCCGGTGTTTTATCTGGCTGTGGGCTAAACAGTCTCATCACATCCTTGGCTTGCTGACTCGTGAAGGAGCAGGCTCTTTTTATTACTGTTTGCTTAGCATACAGTGAAGATGAATCCAGAGTTGATTTCACAAAGGACAAAGGAGAGGGGGGAGGAGCCAAGTGGATGCGGGAGGATAAAAGGATGCCGTTCCACTCTGGATGAGACGTCAGGAACCCGTCCAGGGAACCCACAGCGCCCATTCACTGTCGTCAGTCTGTAAACCAGGACAGGGCAATGCACACGTCCTGTGCTTTAGAGATGCCACCTGAGCCTGTGACAGCTAATTTCATGTGTCATCTTCACTGGCCCAGGGGTGCCTCAGTACTTGGTCAAACAGTGTCCCAGGGGCACCCGTGAGGATGTTTTTGGGTGAGGTCAGCATTTGTGTCAGTGGAGGGGTAAAGGGATGCTCCCTCCAGAGTGGAGGACTCACCAGCCTGATTAACAGAACAGAAAGGCCGGCCTCCCCCAAGTCAGACAGAACCCTCCTGCCTGGCCGCCTGTGAACGGGGACATGGTCCTCATTTGTGCCTTCAGGCTTCTGCTGGGTCTGAGTCTCCAGCTTTTAGGCAGGAACCCGCCCTTAGCTCTCTTCTGGGTCTGAGTCTCCCAGCCTTAGGCAGGAACCTGCCCTTAGCTCTCTGCTGGGTCTGAGTCTCCAGCCTTTACGCAGGAACCTGCCCTTAGCTCTCTGCTGGGTCTGAGTCTCCAGCCTTTACGCAGGAACCTGCCCTTAGCTCTCTTCTGGGTCTGAGTCTCCCAGCCTTAGCCAGGAACCTGCCCTTAGCTCTCTTCTGGGTCTGAGTCCCCTAGCCTTAGGCAGGAACCTACCCTTAGCTCTCTCCCTTCCAGCTCACCATGCAGGTCTGGGGACCCGCCAACCTCTGTGACTGTGCAGCCGGTTTCTTACCACAAACCTCTCTCTATGCATGTCTCTGGGGAACCCATGGTGGGGATTGAGTGCTGTTATTACGGGGGCCCTGACCCACTTCAGGTGGGTGCTAAGGTGTCAGGAGAGGTTTGCAGGGGGAGAAATGTGGGGCGTCACCTCCCACCTGTGGTCTCCATTGGTCCCTGCAGATAAGCCCTGGTTGGGTGGGTGACTGGAGCTTCCATCCCAAGTCTGGGCCCATGAACTTTTGAGGGTGTTGGGAGCACCCCTCCCCCAGCTGCAGCCCACTGAGGAGGGTCCTGCAGCCACATCTGCCGCAGCTGTCGAATCAGAGCCGCTGGGAACGCACAGGACCCCCTGGCTCCCCTCTGCTGCCTCTGCATGCTCCTTCCAGGGCTCCTCAACTCCGGCTGGCAGGTCCCTCCCAGCACCTTCTCCATTTGACTCTGAGGCCTCCCGGGCAAGAGGCACAATGCTCAGAGGTCAGGAAGAAACACAAAATAATGTCTCCCAAACCTTGTCTTCTCCAAAGATCTCCGACTCCTGTGACTTTACTACGGTGAATGAAGACTCCTAAAGGAGCCCACTTAGATGGAAGCTTGGCCTCCACTTTCACTGGAAGTTCTGCATTAATGATTTCTGTGATTACTGACCTAAAACAGCTTTACCACTTCCAAGTAGACCATCAGCTGGAATTCAGCAGCAGCAAGTGCCCCGGACCCCCTTCCTGGAAAGGGGGTGCAGCCTGTAGTGCCACTTCCACAGCGCTAGCCAGGGAGGGTGGACCTTGATTTTATATACTTTGGTACTAGATTTTTTTCATGATAAGAAATTGTCCTCTTCATAATAAAACTTAAACACAGGCTAATATGATTTATAATTAGCACATAAAAAGAATTTATAGGGCAGTGAGTGTCCCAAGCCTGCTCAGGAGCCACCTCTGCTGTGGTTAGGAGTGGTCTGTATTTTTCCTACTAATTGCATTTATAGTAAGATTTTTCTACTAAATCAAATTTCCTCATGAAGATTATAAAGGTATATTTTATTTTTTTTAAATAAATCATAGCTGTGTATATTAATACAATCATGGGGTACGGTATGCTGTTTTTATATACATTTTGAAATATTTTCATCAAACTGGTTAACATAGCCTTCATGTCATTTTCTTAGTTGTTGTGTTAAGACATTTATAGTCTACATTTAGAAAGATTCACATGTACCCTTTTAAGATGAACCATAGGCATGATCCCACCAATCACCCTCCCTCCACCCATCCTCCCCCCTCCCCTCCCCTCCCTCTCCCCTTTCCCCATACCAGAATGTTTATTGCAGCCCAATTCATAATTGCTAGGTCATGGAAGAAGCCCAAGTGCCCATCGACCCACGAATGGATTAATAAATTGTGGTATATGTACACCATGGAATATTATGCAACCCTAAAGAAAGATGGAGACTTTACCTCCTTCATGTTTACATGGATGGAGCTGGAAAATGTTCTTCTTAGCAAAATATCTCAAGAATGGAAGAAAAAGTATCCAACGTACTCAGCCCTACTATGAAACTAATTTATAGCTTTCATAGGAAAGCTATAACCCAATTATAGCTAAAGGTATGTTTTAAAACCAAAGCCTGCCTGCATGAGCACAAATTCTGAAGTAGCAGAGTCCAAATTAATGACAATTTCCTACAATTAAAGTGACGATTAGTCACCCAGCCAATTGGCACTTAGGGACTATTCTGTGTGGGGCGTCCGTGGGGAGGACACAGACCCTGCTGAGTGAGCAGCGTGGGGGGGGGGGTGAGAGGCTTCAAGAGCGTAAACATTTATTTTCTCTTAGGCTTGTAATATCCTGTTCTACGTTTATGCAGGAAGAAAACACCTCACGTTTTTGTCTTTTGATTCATAATTCACATCCTCCGTGTACCAGGTCTCCTTATGATCACAATTGTTAATGTTTTCTCTTGGTGAGGGTTTGAGCCAAGTCAATATTCTAATGTTGACAGTTGCTGCTTGCTCCACATAATTCGTATATTACTTTCCTTAGAAACTGTACAGAAAGCACCTCCCTGAAATAAAGGTTTAGCTTATGAAGATAAACGCCACATCTAGCAGTCAGGACGCGTTTATCTTATGATTTTTGAGAAATATTAGAAATATTTGCAGTGGCAAGATATCACTTGAGCAGTCTACAAGATAAATTAGAAACAATGGTATCTCGCCTTTGATTTATTACACAGAGAATGTAATTGCATTCCTATGAATATTACTCAATGAGTGAAAAATGCCACGGCTGGTTCATTGTGATTACTCTGGACTAAAACCCTGTCTAGTTCTTCTATCAATAGATGAGTTGCTAGGAACTTTAAACTACGTGACACCCTTTTCTGGAAGAATGCGGGAAACATTCTTCTCCCTTGCAAGCAGAGAGATGGGAGCAGGATGGTGTCTGTACCTGGCTGCAGACGGGGGCTGAGAGTTCCTGGCTGGATGCTTTGTTAGGTGAACTATCCCCCGGGTGCTGTAAATTCTAACGACAGGTACTTCCCCAAAGTCCAGATAGTGGTCGCTGGCTTGAGTCTGTGCCATGAGATTGGTGATTACACTGTTATTAGACACACATGGGCTCCCTCCAAGGTGGGGACGGTGGTCCTGCACACTAGGACAGGTCTGATTCGAGGCACAGGCAGCAGCCACTCTAGCAACCATGAAGTTGGCAAATAAACCAGGCAGAGCTGATGTGTTTTACATGAGAGAAAAGGTTTAAAAAAATAAACAGACTTCAACACCCCTTTAAGCCATGGATCGTGAAGTACCTGCTGCCCCCACAGCAAAGGGCCTCTGTGACCCAAGGTTGCGAGGCCTCCTTCTGAGGGAGCATCATGGGCTTGATACAACTGCAGCTCCAAAAAAAGAAAAGTCCCTAAACAACTAGGAAATGTTGGACGGATGTCACATCTCCAACGTTGGTGGCAGAAGCAGGTGCCCCAGGCAGAATCCAGCACACTGACCAGGGTGCCGACAGTGGAAAGTGCTTAAGTTCACTGGGTCCCTGATCCCTCTTCTGAGAGGTAGTTTTTATCATCATGGAGCCCAGTTCTCAAATGTGGCATCTAAGGAGCTGAGAGGCAGTGACTTGCCCTGGGGATGCACTCGCTGTGGCAGAGGCAGGCTTTGAACCCAAGGCTGTGGGGCCTCTGCTTCCTCAGTGGCACTGTGGAGTCCTCCTCCTTCCCTGGATTCCAGCAGCAAGAAAAAGTGCTATTGAGCTTGAGGGACGGGAGCAATTTGGGAGAAGGTATTGGAACAGATATTTGTTCTCTATCTTCCTAATGCGACCCTTTAATACAGTTCCTCACGTTGTGGTGACCCCCAACCATAAAATTATTTTTGCTGCTACTTCATAACTGTAATTTTGCTCCTGTTATGAATGATAATGTAAATATCTGATATGTAGGATGTATTTTCGTTGTTACAAAGGGGTCGTGACCCCCAGGTTGAGAACCGTATTGGAAGAAGCAGGTGGTTGTCAGGACTGCCTGAGTTCCTCTGCTCCTCCACGGTCTTCACTGGGCCTTGCTGGGCACAGAGAGGCCCCTGGGCATCTGACATCTCTCCACCTGCAGGACTCATCCGTGCCAGGATTAAGCTGTGCTCACGCCGTGCAGGGCTGGGCGATGACGCACTGTCCTGAGCCACGTAGTGGACTCTAGGAGTCGGTGGCCCAGTTAGGACATCAAAGCTAAAGCAGGAAAAACAATTACTAATAAAAGTGGCTCTGCTGACCTGTGTGGCAGGGCAGTCCCTGTGGAGTTTCTCAACATTTTGACCTTGACTATTGTCATTTTGGACCAGATGACTGTACAGGATGTTCAGTAGCATCCTAGGACCTGTATCCAGGTGTGACGGGCAACCAGAGAGGAAGGACAGAACCACGGCTGTGATTTACGGACCAGCGAGGGTGGGCTGCCAGCGACCCTCGGTGCCACCTCCTGCCTTCTCTCTGTCTGTTTATCTCTCTGACAAGTCCCTCCCTCTCCCTTTCTCCCTCTCCTCTCTTCCCCCTCTCCCTC
>NW_003852418.1:20511077-20528343 GCF_000181295.1 Otolemur garnettii | reverse complement strand
CTCTCTCTCCCTTCTCTCTCCCTCTCCTCCCTCTCCCTCTCCCCCTCCCTCTCCCCCTCAATAGTGTCTAGGTTTTCCCAGAGTCATTTCATCATCCTTCTTCTCACCTTCCATTCATTCGTCCTGGAACGAGAGGAAATGTCTCCAAGTGGCAGATCCTGGCGACCTTGGGTGGGATTCTGTGAGGCACGAGGCCATGCACTGTCATAGGGCAGTTTCTGGGAGCACTCAGGGCCCCCAGAGGCAGCCTCAGTCTGGCCCCTTCACAAGGTGTGACCCTGGCCGGCCTTGCAGGGGACGGCTCGGAGCCCGTTGGGGCTCCGGTTCCCACAGGGGAGTGTGATCTGACCTTGAACAGGCACAGGCCTGAGGGGAGAGGGAGCCTTCCGGACCTTCTCTTTCTTTCCTTTGTGAAGGTGAGGTTGTTGAGGTTTGGAGACAAGAGTTAAAACGGAGATGAGCATCTGCTCTGGTACACACACCACCCTGCCTTTGTACAATTTCATCACGTTCTCCGTTTAGTCAATTTTTTGAGAACAGAAGTAACGGCCTCCTTCTGTAGAGCCTCCTTGTGACGGTACATTCTGTGCCCGGGAGCGCAGGAATTCCGACTCGCTGAGAGCTTTTAGCTTCAGAATGGCCGTGCAACACAGCTCGGGCTCCTCGGCTCTGACGGGACCACTTGAGACTCTAATGGCCCTTCAGAAGCACAGAATTTAGTTGTCTGTCAATTCCGTACTATTCTAAGGCTCAGACTGCCCATCATGACTAATTACTAGAATTGGCTCAATCTGCACACAGCAGCCCCGGCCACCTGTGTTCTCCGGTGGGCTGGGTTCTGCCTTTTCCTCCTCCGCTGTCTTAATAAAATACCAACAACCAGCAGCAAGGGACAGCCCAGATCACCCATGGAAACAGCGTCCAGTCAAACCGAGGAAACAGCAGCCTTTGAAAATAAACCGAGAAAGATAAATAAGGATACACATCTCCTAAAGCAATAAAGAAAAACTTTGACATTTTAGAGCCAATATGGTATCAGAAATAGATTTTTTATCTCTATTTTTCATTTGCCCTTCAGTCTATAGATCACAATTCAGTAAAGCAAATAAAGGGCTGAGTTACTGGCTGTATATTTTACACATGATGGAGACATCACGGTAAAGCCTTCTCTCCTGGGTGGGTAAATAAAAGAACACTGTTATGAGAGGTAATCAAAGAAATAAGAAATCTCATCGCCATTGAGGAAACAGCCTGCTACTCTGGGCATTCTCTCAGGAAAGGAACAGACACAGGCAGATGAAATAATATTTTCTCTCCCTGGTTTCTGTCTCTTGGTGGCTTATGTAGAAACCCAGTGCTCTGTGTCCGTGGGACCCGGTGCTGCACAGATCACAGAGTGCAGCCCAGTGCCCACTCTGTCTCGGCGTAATAAAAATGCCCAGTCCTGGGGCCTTAAGCCAGAGCAGCTTGTCCTGCCTGTGGAACGTCTAGGAGCTGTAATAGTGTGATGGTCAGTGACCAGGGGTGGACACGCCAGTGTTGAGACTCAGCAGAGGGGTGTGGGTGGAGGTGAGGGGGTGACAAGGGGAGGTGTGGAAGGGGGTGACCTACTTACTGAAACGAGTCCATGTTAGACCCCCCACCCACTGTGGCTGCTGCATCCCTGCCCATCACGGCCGCTGTGTCTCTGCCCAGTGTGGCCACTGTGTCCCTGCCCACCGCAGCTGCTGTGTCCCTGCCCAGTGCGACCACTGCATCCCTGCCCACCGCAGCATGTTGGTAGTTGCACTTTGGTCAGTTTCCTATAACCCACAGTCACCCCCACTTTTTATCTCCTCCCCAAATTACTCTCCTGCTATAATTCAAAGGGGCTTGTTGCTGTATTATATGAATCCTTATTTCCGTAATCTCTTGCAGGGGTTAAATGCTCCAAGATGCAACTGGTGCCTGAATCTCAAAGCCTCTCCTGGGAAGAGGCAGGACTACAACTCAGCCTTAGTGGGGGAGGTGACAGCCTTGCTCCTACAGTGAGCTGACACGCTAAGCACGAGGGCGTCCCCTGTGCGCCTTCTGAAATACAGTCTGCCTTCACTCTGGGTGCTGGCATCCAGCCTTCTGCCGAAGTGGGATTCCCGTGACAGATACGGACATCAGGAATCTGGTGTCAGTGAGAGACCACACAGGGAAGGCTCCCACCAAAAGACACGTACCCCAAGAGAGGACTTACCTCTCACCAGATGCCCTCGCCTGGGTTTAGATGTGGCATTCGGGATGTCACCCACTGCCCCTCCTCCCTCCCCCCGTAGAGGTCGGGGTGCCACTGGTTTGTCCTGTTGTGCAGTTGACGTGGTGATTTTGCTGTGGTTTTCCTAAATCTCTGTGTGTTTTGCAGAAGTGAAGGATGGCATAATTAATCACAGCCGAACATGCGCTCCGCTCAATGGCAGGGTAATTAGACATTCGTTCAGCAGACACATTAAATATACACTTATGCATTAAGGCTCTGAGCCACGCACTGGCTCTGTTGATTCATTCTCTCTGCTTGGACGGTTGCCTGTTGATAGCCATATAAAACCAAACTTCCATGCCCCAAGACAGAGGTAACAGCAAAGAAGAAATGGCTTCCACATGTGAACTAAGTCAAGCTAAGAAAGGGGGGGTTGTTAACAGGCAACAGGGGAAACACACACACAGGTGCACACAGATAGACTTACAATACTTAGTAGCCCTGGTGAACAGGCAGGGGCAGGAGTCTCTTCTCCCTGCCTTGGTAAACGTTAATTATGCAGTGATCAAAATAATTTTGCATGCATAATGCTGACCTCATTCACTAGAGGGCAACAAAGCCCCAGCTTAAGGAGCCTCCACCTTCTGCTTCCAGCGACAGGAATCGTTTAATAAGGTGCCACATGGATTTTTTAATGAATACCCCATTAATTTTGCATAAGTGTAAAGTTACTTTTGAAAATCCAGTTACGCTCCTGCATATACGTGTTTTGTCCTTCTCCACAGGTGGGAAGGTGGTGCCTGGGCCTGTTTTCATTTGGGGGTGCATTCCTACAAGAGTTATGGTTAAATCCCGCCCCCCACCTGCCCCAGGATGGAAGCCGCTATTGCACATCAGAGATGCAAGGACTTTTCCGTGATCACAGAAGCTGCTGATGCTCAGCCGCAGCTGAGGGGCGTCTCTCAGCCCCTGGATACAGAGCTTTCTCTCCAAGCATGTGCAGGGCCTTCTGCAACCTTCTTCCTGTCACCTGCCTTGGGAGGGCCTTGGGGGGTAGGAACTGCAGGTTTCGGGGGCAGCCGGCCTGCTTGGGGGTTATTCTTGGGGTCTTTGTCAGAGACTTGGAGCTTGAATGCCAAGAGTAGAGTACCACATTCAGATCTCCCCAAAATATTGAGGGTAATTCGTTCCCCACCAGCACCTGCATTAGCTATGCTAGTCGGAGTCTTCCAGAGTTCAGCAGATTTAACAGAAGCGGCTCCTGGTCTTTCTTCCAGCTCCCGTGTGTGCGGCGCCTTCTGCCACCACACTCTGCTGAGGGGGAGAGTCTTTGACAACCCTGAGAAATTGATTACACAGATTCAGCCAATTGAAAGCTAATTACACAAATCTGTCTTTTGTTCTTAAATTCGCTAAAATATTAGGCATTATTAGAGAAACGAAATAAAGCCTCAACCTTTCAAGGGTCTTTGTACGAGTCGCTCGCATGCGGTGAGCAGGTTGAATTTCTCTCACCAGAAGCGTTTCAGGCCAAGATGGATAATGAGGGTCCCGTCTCCCTTGCAGGAGCCGCGCGGCCGTCCACAAACTCCTTACTCAGCACTTAGAGCTTTGCTTCCAGAAATAGCTGTGGCCTTTTCTTTGAAGTGAGTTCTTTGAAATAGATGCTCCGCTTTCAAGAGCAGCTTCCTTTCCTTTGAGGGAAGGATGGATGGGTGTTGTTGGAGAAGGGGCAAAGACGTACAAATATATTTCTTCATTATTCATCTAACAGCTCTTTGGAAGAAGGGACCTGTGGACATGCAGGAAAGGCCTGCTGAGACGCAGGAGGGATTCCAGTGTGAACCTGTGTCCTGATGTTCAGAGTCCTCAGTCACGGGGCTCCAGGAGCTGCCGAGGCCCCCCAGGAAGACCCCTTGGTGCCGTTCACCTCCGCCCTTCTCTCTCCGGAGGCAGCAGCCGCCGTGGTCCCGCTCTAGGAGTGGCACCTCTCCACTCCAATCTGCTCGGCAACAACATGGCCTGTCTGTGCTGGATCATTTAACAATTTCCTTTGAAATGTAACTCATTATACAAAAGCAGAACTAAATAAAAAATACTCCAGAGAGGGAACAGATTGTTAGCTATAGATTAGAAGCGCAGCCTAATCCTTCACAAGCATTAAATATTTAACATAATCGCACCACAGGTGCCAAGAAGATGTTGGCATTGTTTAATTAGACTTAATTAAACATAAGGAAAAATCTAATACTAATTCAAGTTGAGTTTTTTTAATCGATTACAAAACCTCCCCCTTTCAGGGCTCTGTCTATTCGCTTCACTGCGCCCTATGCTCTCATTCGCTGGAAAATGATCCTGGGTCCAAGTTGAAAAGCCCAGTCTCAGGGAGAGCATGAGGATGAGTGGAGGAGCTGCCGGTCAGCGGCTGGACTTTAGGGCTAAGCCAACAGTGCGTCTGTGGCAATGAAACCACAAGAACACCTGGCCTCTTCCAACACACGTGCCCTGGGCATGTGTGACCTGCCTGTCTCCCGTCTCATTACTGATCTGGGGTCTTCTCACTGGGGCAGGCAATGGTGAAACTTTAATCTGTTGGCTGGTCCCATGTCCACATGTGTGTGTGCCTGTGTGTACGTACGCATATGGAAAGGGTTCCCAGCTCTGCTCCACGTCGGAATGCTACTAAAAACAGTGACGGGTTCCGCTCCGGCCGTGTGCTCCCGGCTCGGTGCCAAGAGCCATGACAGCACAGCACTGGTGTCTGCTGCACACAGGACAAACTGGGACACTGGGGGTTTGTCACGGACATCACACTCTTTCTCTACATGGGTGCTGGGGGCGGGGCTGTTGCTATTTCAACTTCTATGTGTTTTGTTGGTGAAACGGAGAGCACAGAAGCTCAGAAGACAACAGGTAGCGTGAGAGATGCAATATCCAATGTTGCTTTGCTTTTAATTTTTGCCTCTACCTGTAATATGGCAAAATACAGCTCTCATAGGAAGGCCTTCTGGCCACGAGGATGTTGGCGGCTGTGTCCGCGTCACCAGGAGGCAGGGTTTACAACACAGCCTATAGGTCTGTAACACCTTCAGTCTAGGAAGGCAACTTCGAGAAATTTATCCTAAAGAGATGACCATGGATGTGCCCAAAGATTTAATAGACAGATGTCCATTGCAACATTGTTTAAAAACAACAAAAAGTTAGAAGAAGCCTGTTCTAAAAGGCCTTTAAAGAAACTGCATTATATAAACTAATGTCACTAATGAGGTGAGGGAAGTGCTGAGTGGGCCTGGCTGGGGAGTGCCCCTCAGGCTGGCAGACACCTAGAGCTGTTTCTAGACTCCTGAGAAGTGAAAGTGGAGTCCCAGCTCTGCAGAGGGGGTGAGGCCAGGGCAGGGGGAAGAAGCTCCACCTCCCTGCCTGGCTGAAGGCGCTTTTGGCCCATCGTGTGAGGAGGGCAGTGAGGTGCTTCTGCCTAGAGTGAATGAGGCCCAGGGTCAGTCAGAGATGAGGGTGGACGTCCACTGCCCAAGGGCAGTTGTCTTCTGCTGGGGGGTGGACTGCCCTGGTGGTGAGCGTCCTGTGGGGCGGTCCTGGGCTGGGGCCAGAGAGACACATCCAGCAGGTCTTGCAGACGGTGCTGGAGCGAGCTTCAGCTGCGCCTCACTTTCCCGTCCCTCTGTGCAAACCTGGGTCCGCAGCCCTCTGGCTGGTGCTGGGAGCCAAGAGATGCCCTTCTGCTGTGGCATCTGCACTGGTTTTCTGTGGCTGCTGCCCAAGTTATCACAACTTAGTGCCCAAACAACATAAATCTGACAGTCTGGAGTCACATGTCTCACATGGGCTTTACGGGGTAAAGCAACCGCCGGGTGGCTTCCCTCTGGAGGCTCTAGGGTGGAATCCACATCCTGGGCTCTTCCAGAGCTTCTCCTGGGTCTGGCAGGGGCTGCCTTTGTCTGACTCTGACACCGCTGCCCCTGTTACAGGGACCCTTCTGATTACAGCCAAGATAATCCCCCATCTCTTGAGTGTTAACTTAATCACACTTGTAAAATTATAAAAGCCCTTTCACTGCATGAGGTGACATACTCAGCTCTGAAGATCAGGATGTGAATGTCTCTGAGGAACAATTGCTGTCTGCCACGATAACTTTTCTGCTGACGTTAGCCCGAAGGTGTGTTTGTTTTTGGAAAAAGTGTCCAGAACAACAGCTTCTGTGCATGAGAAGGTCCCCTTCCTGGAGCTGGGCAGGGGGCAGGCCTGTCTGTGCGTAATCACAGATACATTGTATACACACCTGCTCATTTATACACAGGAGAAAGATTCAAGGAATAAATGGCAGGATGCTGGCATGGTCATTCTGGGTGGTGCGATTGGTGGTGGCTCACAGTTCTGTGTGTGCCTTTGCTCTCCACATGTTCTACTTTCGGATTTCTTATGCAGTTTGTCTTATTTTCATCATAAGTTTATAAATCTTATCAATCACAATGCCAAGTCCAAGTACAGGGCTAATCTGTTAGTTTTTTACAGGAAAGCAACCCATTTGGCAATGACTGTAGCAGTCATCTTGGCAAATGGTCTAGAGCTTTAAAACGACAAATTACCAAAACTCAAGACATTTTCCTGACCACAATCTCATTAAGATAAAATTAAGATAATTTTTCCTACACTGGCAATGTCATTAAATTATTTATAAAACCTGTGGAAACTGAGATTCTCTATGAACGGTGAGTTGTTTTTGCGTGGATGTTTTTGGAAATTAAACTTTCCCTAAGAGGGACCCCACCCTGGAGTGCACAGAATCTGTTGAGTGAATGCTAAGACAGAGTCCCTGCCCTCTCCAGCCCCACTGACTCTGGGAAAGAAGCCTGGACATTATGTTTTTAAAACATTTCCATGGAGATTCTATGTGGACATCCTGGGGCCTGTCTTTGGTGCTTGGAAACTGCTGCTCTGGTCTGTGGAAATGATGCTTCTGTGTGTTACTGGGCCCCCTCCCAGCTGGAATGCCAGCACCCGTGTGTGGGTGTGCTGCTGGGGACAGCGAGGACACAGCTGTCATCAGAGAGCCTTCCTGTTTCACTCCGTACCTGGCAGCCCCACGCCTGGGAGGCAGGGGCCTTGGGATGGATGCCCACAGCAGAAATGTGGGGAACATTTGTACCTGCTGGGGTCCTAAAAAGGTCTCAGAAATCCAAGGTTGGGCCAGAAAAGCCTCTTGGATCTAATCCCAGAAGCCTGGACTGACAAACAGGCACAGAAAGATGCGGGATCCACCGGTCAGAGCAGGTTTCCCCTTTGCCTGGACCAGACAAACCTCTCTCTGTTCAGAGACAGGGAGGGACCTAAGAGGGAAGAAATAAAGCTGGTGTCCCACAAAGGGGGTCTTCAGACCCTGTGTGGGACCTCGATGGGGTGCGTGATAGTTCAGGGATAGAGAAGGAAGGTTGGTTTTCTGCTCCCCGCCTGGAGCCCTAGGGAGCAGCAGGGCCCCATAAACTGCCCTCAGCTGCCGGAGTGTCGTGGCAGAGAGGACAGGAGCAGCCAGCTGAGTGCCCTTTGCCCCAGAGTCGGGTGAGGGGAGCACAGCATGTGGGAACCCCACTCCACCACCCGCTGAAGTATGAAGTAACCGAGATAGAGGCAGAGCCAGTGTGGCCCAGTGGTGAGGACCAGGTGGACGCAGAGTGGTCAGTAGAGGCTGCCCACTACGGCCAGTGGCAGGACGTGGCCCTGCTCACCTGGGTGGAAGCCAGCCACCAGGACCAGACACCAGCAGGGACGAGGCCATCATCTGTGCCGATGCAGAAGATGCCAGCCACCTCTGCCCAGTCAGACCTGCCCATTACGTGTACACCTGGTATTCTAGCAGCCAGACTCAGCTCTGAGCTACGCCAGGGACCATAGCCCCCCCCAAATATGTGGCTGACCCCAGCAGGGGCAATGGGTGTCCACTGAGTTAGGCTCGAAACTCCAGGGGTTTAGCACATGGGGAGAGCAGCCATTGTCACATGGACTTCCATTACCAGGAGGAAGAGAAAGATAAGTTTACAGAGCAAGGAATGTTTGCCTTAGACAGCAAACAAGCCCCATTCTCCGCCAGGAAAACGGTGCTCTGAGACGTCTCTAAAAAAGTGTCGGAGAAATGCTCTTACAAGCCAATTCCTTCTGGTTCACTCAAAGATCTCCATTTTTCTTTTTTATACTTTACTGTTCCCGATATTGGGCTGTATCATAGAAATAAAAAGCTACAATAAATACAGCGTGTTCTCCTTTCTTGTTCAAAACAAGAAAGTTGTTTTGAATTTGAAATGTGCAGTTTGCAATTAGTGGTGCTAAAGAGTGGAGAATTTACGGAATCACTTGTTTTAAACCTAAACAACTTAACAAGATAGCTGGAAAGCATTTTCACTGTGAACTGAGGCCGTGAGTGCTGTACACAGGCTGCCGTTCCTACGGGATTCAGGATCCTCTGGGATTTTGTTGCTTCTACTAAGACCAGGAATCCCTCTTTTCCACACCCTAGGAGAGGAGTCCGATTCCCGAGGTGAGGGCTCAGGCCCCTCGTCCGCACGGATTGCAGATAGCCCCGGACTTACATAACTGGGTTAGCTCTTTCTTTTCTTCTCACATTTTAGCCTCAGTTACAATTCTGTATGTGGTTTGTTGCAGGGTTTGAATTTGTCTTTCAAATAAATTGCTTTGGCTTTTCTGGACAGATAGATGTTAGCAACAATTTTTGGAAATAGCTTAATCACAAGAACAAGGAGTTTGTTGAGGGGAAAACTACTTGGAAAGATCTACTTCTAAGAGCCAGAGGTCTGCCTTTTCTGTGTGTCCTTGCACTCGAGGACGCAGGAGGGTGTGGCCATCTCCAGCGTCCCTCCCTGTCGCCCAAAGCTACCAGTTGGACTGTGGATGATTCAGGCAGAGCTGTAGCGGGACCTGAAGATCTGACTGTGGGCCACCTGCCCATACTCCCTTCCTGCCCTCTCAGTCCTCCCCTGCCCACTGCCACACAGTCCACAACCATACTGCTCTCCGCCGCTCTACCATCTGCCCCGTCTACTCACCCTGACCTGGCGCCTGGCCTCTCGGATGGAGCCTACGATGAAGAATTTTCATCTTTTACTGCATAAAAACATTCAGTTCTTTTCCAAATCTCTCAAGGTCTTGCTCTTAAGAGGCCATGAATTTCAATAAATGTATCTGTGGGCGAGAATGCCGTAAAAATCACCTGAGTATTACCTTTGGATGTACAAAGCCAATGTGGTCCAAGGCCTCTTCCTTGTGGGTGGGAAGATTGTTTAATTTCTCTGAGCCTCAGTTTCCTGTGTGAGACGGGTGGAGAATCCGGCTCCTACTCTGGACTTTCATTGGTTGTAGCTGAGGACACAAGTGTTCAAGTTCTGCTTGTTCCCAGGTTGACAGCTGTGGTTTCAGAAGCCGCCATACCCTAATGGCTGAACTATCTTAGTAAAACTTTCAAACTCTCTGATAGTTAATATTCTCATCAGTGAAAGGCAGGCAATCAGATCTGTCTGGTAGGTTGTTTGAAGATTAAATTAAATGAGATTTTGTACGTGAGGCCTTTTGGCATGATGCCTAAGCACAGGCTGAGTGATAGATATTATGATTGTTATTTTATATACTCCCCAAACCCAAATGATTTATTTTTTAACATCATTTTAAAGATGAAGAAACTGATTTGACATTCATTTTTGCAGAAGCCTTGAGAAAACTCCTAAATCACCTCACTCCTCCCCCAGCCTAGAAGTGAAATTTCTAAGTGCTAAATCGAATCCCATCACCTGTCTTCTTTAAGATCTGGAGATGGGTTCCGATCACCTTCAGGATAAATCCAAGAGCTTTGACCTGAGCTAAAATGTGACCCTTATGACCAAAGCCCTGTTATTCTCCAGCCTTGCGTGATGTGTGGGTGATGCCTGTCTGGCCAGACTCTCTCCTCTGGTTACACTGTGCTGTGTGGGGGTCACCCCGATCCTGACCTGGGCCTCATCTCTTCTCAGAATGTCACTTTCCCTATGGCTTCTCACCTGGGCATCAGCATCAATCTCTGAGGGTCTGTCCACTCCCACCCTGCCTCCCCCATCTCCACACAGTTGTGCGTCTGACCAAGGCTCCCTTCTCACAATTTCTGCCATACTGGGCTCCAGGGAACAGCCAGATTACCTGGCATCTGGAGAGTACCCAGACATGCTGGCTCTGTGTTTTCACCATTGTGCACCTCGACCCTGGCCAAGCCCAGTTCCTGGCTGGTGCTGGGGACCTGGTAAGCATCCATGGCAGGGACTCTGCTCTGAAATATTCCTGGTGGGACAGAGAGCCCAGGGACTTAGAGCATCCCCAGCTTGGAGTCTGTGGCTCTGTGGTCTTCTGTGGGGTGGAGCTAAGGATTACAGACCTATTGGGTCCAGACCCACAGCTTCATATCCCCTAGGACACTGCCAGACCAGCCAGGAGATGGATGTGCTCCCGCTCCGGAATCCTGGTGTCTTGGCCACTCCAGCTTCTCCTTCGCTCTATGTCTGAGAAGTTCCAGGAATCACCTAGAAAAGGTGTCGTGGGAAGACTGACCTTGTCCACCATAATAACACTTTCATTTACTCAGTTTATTCTTTAAAATGTAGGCTAAATCTCTTTCTCACACATACACATACACACTCACACACTTAACAAGGAAGACCTAGAATTGAGATTATTCTTTCAGGTTTGATACATAAGAAAAGGAGCTAATTTTAAAACTACTTCATGTGGTCCTCTGGAATCATCATCTCGTGCTGATTTTGCTCCATGGAACCCAGGGTGAGCTGAATTTGTTCTTATGCTGTCAGAGGAGCACCAAGTCCCACCTGCTGCCGACTGACGCTTCCTGTCATAGGCAGTGTGTTTGTGGAGGAGATAAGTGAGTCACCTGTTCCCAAGAAGGCATGCTGAATACAGAGCTCTGTCCATAAGAGCAAGGCCGGCACAGCCACGAGTGTCCAGGGGTTCCTGCACTTGACTTTACCTGGCCTTTCTCTTTCACCACCCAGGCATTGTGGGCCATGTATGGATTCAGGGAGACCTGGCAGGAGTCCAGCCTCTGTTCAGCTGAATGCTGGGGTCAGGCTGAGGACCTAGGATGCGTTCTGCCTTGCTGAAAGCAGGAGGGGTGGGCCAAGTGTATATTGCAGGGACACAGGCACAGTGCCTGGCAACTGCCCATTCCTGGGAGAACCCCTTTGCCCAGCAACCTTCCATAACAAGTCAGTCAATTACAAAATCAAACTGAACTTGTCAAATAGACTATGTTGTAAAATACACTTAACTTTCTGTTGCAGGTGTGCTCTGTAGAGAAAAGAAGAGATAGATGTAACACTCTGTAGGTCACGTTATTAAAAAGGTTTTCTTTGATGAGCTCATACTTTACGGGATTATCTAATCATTAACGCAGTCAACAAATGTGTGTGGAGAGCATCTGATGAGCCGGGCTCTTGACAGGCCGTGACAGGGGTTACGGCTGTGGTGGTGTCTCCATCTGCATGTTCTCACACAGTATACCTGCCTCCAATCACTCACTAATGCATCTTCATGTGAAAAAAAAGTTTTGCCTAAAAGATAATGTATCATCCTCTCAGGCTGCTGAAACAAAACATCATAGACTGAGTGGTTCAAACAATAGACATTTACTTCTCACAGTTCTGGGGGCTGGACATCTGACACCCAGGTGCCAACACATTCACCTATGCCCCCTCCTGCTGTGTGTTCACATGGCTCAGAGGGAGCAACTGCTCTCTCTTCCTCTATAATGCCACTAATTCCATTAGGAGCATCCCACCTTCATGACCTCCTCTGAACCTAATCATCTCCTAAAGACACCACCTCCAAATGCCAGAGCTTTAACATGTGTTTTTTTTTGTGTGTGTATGTGTATGTATGTGTGTATTGGGAACATGATTCAGTCCATAGCAGAAAACCTACTTGATCTGTAAAAGAATTAGATATAAAGAGGTAATGGAATCAGCTTCTCATTTCCTGGTTGTAAAAATTTGCCCTTTGGAATACGCTGATGTCAGATTTCAGTAAGGTTGCAGGATACAAAATAAATACACAAAAACAAGTAGCATTTCTATACATCAGCAATAAAATAGTAGAAAAAGAGATCAAGAAAACACACACACTTACAACAGCTACAAAAAATTACTTAGGAGTAAGTTTAACCAAGGAGGTGAATGATCTCTATAAGAAAAACAATAAAATACCAATGGAAGAAATTGAAGAAGTAGGCAATACCTGTGGCTCAGTGAGAAGGGCGCTGGCCCCATATACCAAGGGTGGCAGGTTCAAACCCACCCTCGACCGAACTGCAACAACAAAAAAAACCTGGGCATTATGGTAGGTGCCTATAGTCCCAGCTACTTGGGAAGCTGAGGCAAGAGAATCACCTAAGCCCAGGAGTTGGAGGTTGCTATGAGCTGTGAGGCCATGGCACACTACTAAGGGTGATAATGTGAGACTGTCTCTAAAAAAAAAGAAAGAAAGAAAGAAAAGAAATTGAAGAAGTTATACACACACAAAGGGAAAGACATCCCATGTTCATGGATAAGAAGCATTACCATTGTGAAAATCCCCAAATTTATATGGAGCTGCAGAAGACATGGAGTAGCCAAAGCAACTCTGAGCAAAAAGAACAAAGCCAGAGACGTCACTCTACCTGACTTTAAGATACACCACAATGTTACAGTAACCAGAACCCACAGTTTTGGCATAAAAAAAGACACATGGACCAATGGAGGGGAATAGAGAACTCAGAAATAAATCCATATATTTACAGCCAACTGGTTTTGTTGCCAAGAATATTTAGTGAGGAAAGGACATTCTCTCTGATAAATGGTGCTGGGAAAACTGGATATTCATATGAACAGAAATAAAACTAGACCCCAATCTTTCACCATACATCGAATTAAATCAAAGTGGATTAGAGACTCAAGTGCACTGAGGTTTCTTTACCCATCTGACAGGAGGCGGAGCTCAGGCAGTGATGCAAGTGATGGGGACCAGCTAGAAATACAGGAGAAGCTTCCCTCGCTGGCCCAGTGCTCACCTCCTGCTGTGTGTCCCGGTTCCTAAAGCCCACCGACTAGTGTCACAGTTTGCAGCCGGAGTGCTGGGGACCTCAGCATTACAGAAAAAACAAGTTGTACGCCTCCATTAGAACACAGGGGCTTCACTTCCATGTGACTCCATTGCTGATGTTTCTTAGGTTATGTACATTTCTGTTCCTTTTCCCAATTAAGTCGCATTAATTTGAAGCACTGTAGTTAGGAAAGGCATCATGGCTCTTAGTGGATTTTGAGTCATTCTGATCAAATGCAGGATGTCTGAGTTCGTGATGCCTGAGAACTGGCTCCAGGCTGGGAAGCACTTGTCACCAACCCTGTCCTCAACTTATGGCATTTTTGATTTTGCTTTCTGTCAATTTCCTCGTCTCTCTGAGGCTCATCTAGTACGTCTTTGACTCACCCCTCACAGGCTGTTGTAGGGAACACTTGAGGACGGCCATCCCTGTACACCAAACAGGAGCCATCTGAGCGCCTATGATAACAGCATCGGGGACCAGCTCTGCAAGTGCTGCCTCTAAGACTGGATCAACAGGGTGGATGAGAGCAGTCCTCAGAGAAAGCATCATAATTAGTTTAAACATTAAGTCCATTCAAGGGCAGGTGCTCTGGGCACTGGGCCTGTGTTTGTGGAGAATGGGGCACGGTCCAGTGACCATCTTTCCAAATATTCCAGAACCACAACAACAGGTCTGAGAGTCCCATCCCCAGAGGGATCATATCATCCTCATTTTGAAATAAAAGATAAAGTAGGGTGGCACCTGTGGCTCAGCGAGTAGGGTGGCCGGCTCCATATATAGAGGGTGGCAGGTTCAAACGAAGCCTTGGCCAAACTGCAACAGCAAAAAATAAATAAATGAATAAATAAAAAATACCCAGGCGTTGTGGCGGGCACCTGTAGTCCTATAGTCCCAACTACTTGGGAGGCTGAGGCGAGAGAATTGACTAAGCCCAAGAGCTGGAGGTTGCTATGAGCTGTGATGCCACAGCACTCTACCGAGGGCGATAAAGTGAGGCTCTGTCTCAAAAAGAAAATAATAAATAAAATATAAAGTAAACTAAAAAGGGAGGGGGGAAGGGCAATATTTCTATACAATTAGAAATAGTAACTGACGCAGAGGGACGAGAGCACACTAAGGGAAGCTGCCAGAAAGTGAGAGGCCGTGGGAAGTCAGCCTCTGCTCACATAACCAGCTCCTGACCCAGCACCAAGGCTGCAGTACTTTCGAGCCCCTGGGACAGCGTCTAGCACTCATCAGAACTTTAGCAAACATCCTTTCAAATCAGGGAAACTCAGTTAAATCTGAATTTCAGAAAAATAATAAATACCTTTTTAGTATATTGCCCAGCATATAACTTTAGTATATTTCCCAGAACATCAAAAATTATTTGTTCCTTTTTTACCTAAAATTCCAATTTAACTAGGTGCTTGGTATTTTTATTTTCGATATCTGGCATCCCTGTTTTATATAAATGAGGAGTGTTCAAGGAAACGGCTGAGCATGATGAGAGGACAGTTCACACTCTAAGTACTTTTGGTGATGAAGGAAGAATTTTCACACCCCTTAAAGTAGAGCAAAGTAACGCTAAGGATTTGTGTTAAAATCTATTAAATTAACATGTTTAAAAACCTGTGATAGTTGATACGATTGGGGATATTGTATGCTATAACCATATATTGCTGGTGGCAGTGTAAATTGCTGTAGTTCCTTGCAAAAATAATTTGACTATACATAAAAATAATCGTAAAAGTGTGAGTGCCCTCAGGCACAAGGAACGTGGCCCCCAGGAGTCTGGCCCAAGAGGAAGCTGCCTGACTCAGCGATCAGAAAGAGCCCCACTGCCTGGTGTCCACACAGCCATGCTGGCAGGGGGAACCTCATACAGGGCACCAGCTGGCCCTCCTACACTTGAAACCTCCTCTGCATTGTCCGACACCCAGCAGGAGCCCAGGCAGGTCCTCCTCCTGGCCAGAGAAGCCCTGCCAAGTGTCCAATGGGACCCTGCAGCTGCCAAGAGCAGCTGGGGGCAGAGGTCCCACAGGGGCGACTCCGGAGGGGACTCACGTCGGCCACTTAAATGTGGTCCTTGCAGTGGCCACCCCTGCTGGGATCCGGAGACCTTGCTGAAGTCTGGCTCCAGCCCAGGCCTGGGTTCAGGTTTTTCCCGTTCCTCCTCACAAAGCGTAAGCGCTTTATTCCTCACAAGCATTTTGCTGTTGGATTCTTCGCGTGTGAAAGGTGTCACATGAAGCCAAATTGCCTTCTTCCCATTTTGTGAAATGTCTCCTGATTCCTCATCATTCCACTTTGAAGGCAACACGATAAGCATGTTCCAGCCCTCCCCATGCAGACGGAGTCAATATAGCGTAAATCTCCCGCTTTGTTGGAAAGAGTTGACAGCTATCTCCTGGAGCCAGCGCCTCCGAGGCATTCACCCACTGAATATCTCCCAGCTCCCAGCCAGGTTGGAGGAGCAGATCCTTTCAAAGGAGAGACGAGCTTCAAGCCTTTTGTGAAAAGCGCAGCTAATAGCTGCCTGCTTATTACGGGCATTTAAGAATTATGTGCTGCTTAGTTCTCCCTTGAATCCTGCCTTCCTGATTCCTTTGACTGTGCAGGAGGCAGAGTGGAAGAGGAAGGGCTCTGTCCCTGATTGTCCTTAAGCTGCTGTCACAAACACTGCAGCTTCACACAGCACCGCCCAGGCACTGGCGGGAGCTCCACGCGGCAGCCTGTCCTCCCGAGCTCCTGAGTTCTGAGCTAAGCCTATAGTGACGCCAGGACAGTTCATTAATTTGCCATCCCCAGAACAAGCTTGGAATCAAATTCCGATTTTTTTTTCTGCAAGTGGATTCAAAGAAGTCAGTGAGAAAAAGCTGCCTTTGAAATTCCTTTTCATCCGAGGAGCCTCCAATGATACCTTTGATGACACTTCAGGGCTGTGCTAATAGCAGAATCCAGCACGGGCCTCAGCACTGCGCGTTCTGTAGCAAGCAGTGTTATTGGTGTGAATGTCTGACTAGTAACAGAAGAGGCTTGCTGGCGTTTTCATCAAGTGGGCAATGAAACCTCAGCAGTGCCCACAGGGGGCCTTCAGTGTGGCAGAGACCTAGGAGAGGACAAGCCCTGCCTGGGTCCCCTCAGGGGTGCCCTTGTTGGCAAATCAGAGCCAGCCTGCCAGCCCGGGGATGCTCCGGAGCCTGGGAGTGCGCTGCTGTGCAAGGCTGATGATGCCCAGAGCCAGGCCTGTTTCTCTGTTTCCTTGGGAGGGACGGTGCCATGGAGAGGGAGGAGGTAAAGAAACAGCCACAGCTCTCTGTGTGTCAGCAGCTCAGTCAGTTACTGCCGGGTTGGTCACACTGATGTGTTGATGAGCCCCCTTCAGTTAACACATGTGCATGTCTAAACTGCATTCAGCCGCATCAGATGGTGTGTTCAAAGAGGGGCTATGGGGGCATTACCAAGTTAAAAACTTCAAAGTCCCACTTAAATTGGGGAGGAGGAGATGGAGTGAGAGGGGAGAGAGGGAGGGAGAGACAGAGGGAGAGAGAAGGGGAGGGGGAGAGAGGGAGAGAGAGAGAAGGGGAGGGAGAGAGGGAGGGAGAAGGAGAGAGAGAGAAGGGGAGAGAGGGAGAGAGAGAGGGAGAGAGGGAGAGAGAGAGGGAGAGAGAAGGGGAGAGAGAGAGAGGGAGAGAGAAGGAGAGGGAGAGAGAAGGGGAGAGAGAGAGAGAGAGGGAGAGAGGGAGAGAGAGAGAAGGGGAGGGAGAGAGGGAGGGAGAAGGAGAGAGAGAGAAGGAGAGAGAAGGGGAGAGAAGGAGAGGGAGAGAGAAGGGGAGAGAGAGAGGGAGAGAGAAGGAGAGAGAGAGAGAAGGGGAGAGAGGGAGAGAGAGAGGGAGAGAGAGAGAGAAGGGAAG
>NW_003852418.1:20502259-20510766 GCF_000181295.1 Otolemur garnettii | reverse complement strand
ACTCAGTCCTATTATCAAACTAATTTATAGCTTTCATATGAAAGCTATGACCTAATTATAGCTTAAGAATATGGGTGGGGGGAGGGGAAGAGAGGAAGGGAGAGAGAGAGGAAGGAAGGAAGGGAGAGGGGGAGAGAGGGAGAGAGAGGGAGAGAGGGAGAGAGAGGAAGGGAGGGGGAGAGAGAGGGAGTGAAGGAGAGAAAGGAAGAGGTGGGGTGCAGGAGGGAGATGGGGAGAGAGAGCCCAAACACTGACATTCAGAAACTAGATGGAAACAAGAGCTCCCTCTGTGACCAAGGTGGCCGTGCTGGTCCCCTGTATCCCCACCGCGTGGGTCTCAGGCATCTGCAGCCCCCTACAGGTCAGTACTGTCACCTCGACCAGCTCTGGACGATGTAGCCGGAGGGTGCCATGTCAGCACAGCGGAGAGCCTAGTCCCTTTGGGTTGACCAGACTCCTTACATTTCGCTCAGAGATGTGTGACCAAAGCCCCCACATTGTTATCTCTGGAAACAAATGTCTTGGGTCTTGCCCCGCCCTCTGCCAAGTGCCTCCACAGCGTTGTGGGGTGTCCCCTCCCTCATTATCTAAAGGAGATCCCGGAAATTCTATTGTGTTTTGACTTTTTGAAACATCAGCATTTTAACCTCTGAGAAGCAGTGAATATCATTTTCTGTTTGGCCTCCCCACGCCGGAAGTCAGCCTGATCAGTGGTGTAGTTTCAAAGTTGAATTTCAGGTATTCAGTAGGTACTGACTTATTCTCTCCGTGTGTGATCTGGTTGGTCCCGGGGAGACCTTGGGGTCCTTCGGGGTTAGTGCTGTGAGTTACACAGGACTTCCCCCCACCCCCACCATGTGCCTCTGTGTCGTGAGTTTAGGGTCAATGCTGAGCATTACACAGGATACAACTGCGGAGGGATCAGTGCGGCAGGTGCCGCCTCGCCTGCATGGGAGGACAGGGAGGAGGCTTGAAGGATCCAGGAGGTACTTGAGGAACGAAAAGCAGGACACATTCCTTGGAGCATCAGAAGGAAGTGTGTGGTGACAGCTGATCTGTGCCATTCAGAAGAAAAGTGCTTAACCTGGGAAAGAATTACTGTGGGAGAGTTGGGAGAGTGACCCCCACGGGCTGCAGGTCTGGTCAGGGGCCAGGTACGAGAACAGCCCCATGGATGCAGCATGCGTGACAGACACTATGGCAGACAGTCCTGAGAAACTCAATGCTGGGCTTGGCCAGCTGCAGCCCACTTGGACCTTGGGTTAGTTTCTCTGTGGGCCTGCGGCTCCTTCTGTATCCACTCCGTCAGAATGCCTGTCCTTGGGGCGGACTCAGATGATGACCACTGGCCATCTAGGCCCCCTGTGGTTGACAGCGAGGGAAGGGCATAAAAGGTTCTCCTGAATTCAGGCCTGAGACTCCCCTTTGCTTTTGTGGTGCAGGTCATGGGTGGGCCTCCCAAGTGCCTCTGTCTGCTGGGAACATTGCCCACTGTCCATAGCCTCTGGGTCCCCCCACCACTCTCCAAGTCTCCAGCCTGTGTCCCACCCTTTACCAATTGCATGGCAGACAGTGACAAGGGCCTGACGGGCTCAGAACAGCAGTGCCATTCCTTGAAAATGAAGGGGGGGGCAGTGTCCGTCCTGCCCCCAGCTCAAGGCCTTGGACCTCTCAGCCGGCTGGGGTGGGACAGAAGGAAACCAGCAAAGTTGGCCGTATCTGCTCACGGAAAGCACCACAGAGAACCATCCTTGGACCTTTGCCCAGGTCCTGCTGGCAAGGTTGGAAAACTGCCTGTCCCCCCACAGCCCACTGTGAGAACTGGGTCAAGAAGACCGTTTAAGTCTGGGCGCTAATCAAGATGGTTCTAAACCTGAGTCTGGGGTCCTTATCACAGTCCTCTAGGCAATTTTATGTCTTCTCAAATTATCCTTCCTTCCCTAACACTTAACTTTTAGGAAGGAAAAGCTATGGAATTTATCTGCATATAAAGAAAACACATAAATTTCTGCACATTCCCAATACACAGCAGTGGGAGCTGGAGGAGGAGACCCCACCGGTACCCAGGCTCCACCTTGACGACCAAGGGGTCTTCTCAACTCTCCTGACTTCTGGCCCTCCCCTCCCTCATTATTTAAAGGAGATCCCAGAAATTCTATTGTGTTTTGACATTTTGAAACATCAACATTTTAACCTCTGAGAAGCAGTGAATATCATTTTCTATTTGGCCTCCCCATGCCGGAAGCCAGCCTGATCAGTGGTGTAGTTTCAAAGTTGAATTTCAGGTATTCAGTAGGTACTGTGTGTGTGATCTGGTTGGTTTCACTGTGTGGGTAGATTGTCCACGTATGGGGAGCGAACGTCCTCTGAAGCACTGTGTCTTTAGACGAGGTCTCCCCTCTCCCCGGGACCCCTCAACCTTTTCCTCATTAGAATGGTGCAGGATTTGCCAGCAAGGTGGGTCAGCTGTCCCCACCAACGCCTCTGTCTCCTGACTTGGGGTCCAGGCGGCAAGGGCATGCTGATGTGGGACACTGCCACAGACACAAGGGTGAGGGGTAACGAGGACTGCTGTGGCCTTACCTCAGGGCCTCTTTGTTCACTCACGGGTGGCCTTCCTGTTATCTTGGCCGATGCAGTCAAGTCCAGCAGGGTAAACAGAGCTGTGCGGTCCTCCATGAGCAAGCAGCCTAGGTCCCCACCAGGCGAGACGCTCCGTCAAGGTCACCTGGTACATCAGAGCAGCCTGGGGCTGGGTCCCTGACACTTGTCCCTGCTCAGTGCTCCTGTGGGGCCCCAGATCATGGGAAGTCACTCAAGGTCACACTCGGGGTGATTCCCAAGAATTACTTTCCAGTTGGCTTTCCCCTTGCTTTCCAAGGAGGCAGCTTTATAACCTCCCGATCTTCTTTCGAAAAGGTTTGGTCAGGAACTGTGTTCATTCCAAAGCATTTTCAGAAACAGCTGTTTATTAAAATGCCAACAGGAGTGATTAATTTCTGGAGCTCTGCTGTGCATCTGTTTCCCGCCGGTGACATCAGCGGGCTCAAGCTGCTGCCTGCCGCCGCCGTCTCTGCCCGGGCGCCCCCCACTCACGCTTTGCCCTTCGATGCATTTCTTTTATTTAAGGAAGACGTTTCAGTAAGTCCAATGTCCAAATGACACTGATGCCCCTTGACATCTTCACAGACTGTTGGCACTTCTCAAAAGAAAAAAGCTGAAGGAACTGAGGGTTAACTATTTGCACTGGAATCTCTAAAGAGGACATCTGTTAGCTGAAATTCCTAAAGTGGTGATTGATTCGTGATGCCCTAAATCACATCTGTATGGGGAGGAATGGGGTGAGTGGTGAACCCTGGTAGAGAACCATCTGTTACCAGCCACAGACCGACCGAGTTTGCACAGCGCAGGGGGCAGGACAGCACCTGATGATAATTGCCCTGTGACAGGAGGAGGACAGAGCAGGGCCAGCCCATGCCCAGCTCTGCACGCCACACCAGGTGCGTGGGAGCAATAGATGCCTTGAGTGCATCTTCCTAAGCCCTGGGGTGTTGGGTGTTGGAAGTGACACCTAGCAGAGTTGTTGACCTGGTCAGCCTGTGGACTGGAAAATCCACACCAATGAAATGAGGTTCGGAATGTGGAACATAAGCCTCTCAGCAGATCCAGAGCTCCTTGGAGCAGGACAGTGTGACCCAGGAGCTCAGCGGCTGAGTGGGAAGATAAGCTTTGGAATTCACTTTGACAAGGAGTTTGGGGTGTAACAAACAGTCCATGGGACCACATCAGGACTGACGTTAGCTCCCTCCGCTCTTCTGCGCAGCAAAGGCAATAGCCAAGAGAAAGCAACCTAGGAATTGGGGGAAAGTACGTGTGAGTCACGTGTCTGATCAGGGTTATTATCCGAAATCTATGAAGACCTTACACAGCTCAATACAAAAACAAAAGCAAAAAAAAAAAAAAAAAAAACCTCCAGCAAACACAATAAAAAAATGGGCAAAGGACCTGAACGAACATTCTTTCAAAGAAGACATAAAGCTTGTCATCAGGTATCTAAAAAATCCTCAGCTTCCCTCATCATCAGGGAAATGCAAATCAAAACCCCAGTGAGGTGTCACCTCAGGCCTGGTAGGAGCAGCCATTAACATAAAGACAGAGGGTGACAAGTGTCCAGGAGGGTGTGGAGAAAAGGGAACTGGGACTACAGTGGTGGGAGTGAGAATTAGTGCCGCTATTCTGGAAAACAGCATGGGAGCTCCTCAAACAATTAGAAATAGAACTAACGTGTGATCTAGAGACCCCCCTCTGGGGTATCTGAGGGCTTTATGGAGAGTGCCCATCCATGTGCTGCGAAAAATAGAGACCTGCATGGCTGGGTACTTTCTGGACAGCCCTCGAATACCCAATGGAGATGAGGTCAGTGCCGTGTCCAGTGCATGCACTCCCACATTCCCTGCAGAATGTGCCCCGTAGCCGAGATATGGGAACAGCCACACCACGTGTGCATGGACAGACGGATGGGCACAGAGGTCGCCATGGGGGGTGTATGTGCACACACATCATTCAGCCTTAACAAGGAGATCCCCCATCTGCAGCCAGGCAGACGGACCCGAAGGACGTTGTGCTGAGCGAAATAACCTGGACAAGAAAGAGAAACGCTGGTGGCCCTCTGCGTGGGAGAGAGAAGACTCAGACATAGACTCAGGGCAGAGCGGTGGTTACCAGGGCAGGATGGGGCCGTGGAGAGACGTGGGGCAACAGCGGAAACCGTCCGCTAGAGAACGCAGAACGTTCCAGAGATGTAACCACACGAGAGCTGGCCAGTGCTGTTATACCCGTCCTGACAATTTGCTCAGAGAGCAGATTGCAGGTGCTCAACTACACACAGAACCATCGGTGTAAGGGGATGACTATAGGCTTTGCTGGACTGTAATAACCACGTTTGTTATGCGTGACATACAGGGTGTCCCAGAGGTTGCCCAGAAAATCGCCGTACCTAGGGAAAATGGGAAGTTGTAGTTAATGTACCTTTATTTACAAAATGCCCATTGCAAAATTTTACAAAGAGGTGGCCAACACGTAGAGAATGTCTTGTCAATATTCTGTAAAATGTGTGTGGCGACTTCATGGGTGACCTTTGGGACTCCCTGCTCATCAAATGTCATGCTGTTTACCTCAAATAGATTCACTTGAAGAAGAGAAGATTAGGAATTAGGCCTGTGCCGTTCTCCTTCTGCTCCCCTGACCGTAAAATGAAGTGCTGATTTAAGACAACGCAAACGCTCCTGACCCTCCCTCTTCTGAAATCAGGGTGGAGCGGGCGCTCCCTTTGGAGGCCCCGGGGAGGATCCTTCCTGTGCCTCCAGCTTCAGTGGCTGCAGGTGCCCCTGGGCTGAGGACACTGTCCTGCTCTACCAACTGTCACGTGGCCTCCCGTGCGTCTCCCTCGTGACCTCTCTGCTTATTCCTTACAAACTACAGGGCCCGGGCCCACCCTGAATTCAGGATGGTCTTATCTCAAGATCCTTAGCTACACTTCTTCCTAATCAGGTCATATATGCAGGTTCCGGGGCTGAGGGCTTGACTGCATCTTTCGGAGGCCACTGTTCAACCCATGTGAACTGCTTGGGGGCTGGTGGAGGGGATGTGATACACTCAGCTGCCCACCTGCTGGGACCTGGGGAGAAGATTCTGGGAAGTAAGGGGTTCAGCCTAACGGGCATGTCGGGGTCCCTGTGGTCAGTACGGTGTGTGCCCACCCTGCCCCGCCAAGCTCTTCTTCTTTCATGGGGAACTTGGATGTCTGGGGAAGTCGGGAATGAGGAGGTTTTATTAAACACGTTTTCTTGTTACCTCATCTACTATACACGGATGACCAATTTTTAAGGAATTAGAATAAAATGCACTTAACAGTAAAGCTATTTTAAAACTTAATTTCAATTAAGTTCCTTATGAATATCAATTATCACCGTGTGGTATGATTGCTGGTTAATAAGGATTTCCAGCTGATGGAACGCCAGATTAACCAGCTTCCCCTGTGCTGGGTGCCAGCCCACCGTAAAGGCCCGTTGCTGGGTCTTCACCTGAAGGGAGCCGGGCAGAGAGTCCAGCCTGAAGGGGGCGGGGCAGAGAGTCCAGCCTGAAGGGGGAGGGGCAGAGAGTCCAGCCAAGGCTGCTGAGAGAAGGCCACACACTCTCCCTGGAACTCTGGGAGACACTTTCTCTGAAGGGGTCTCAGTTTTCTGCACCTTTGAGTAGTGACAGCCTCAGCAAGTGCAGGTTGCCATGGTGATAAGACAGCTGGTGTGGTGACAGAGGGTAAGGCTCTCTGGGCCACCAGGAGCAAGTGCTCTCACTATCTCACTTCAGGACAGTGTCACTTCACAGATGAGGAAACTGAGGCTCGAGGGGGCTTGGAGATCACCCAGTGTGCTCTGCAGGTGGGATCAGGCTCCTGCCCAGGCCCCAGAGGGACTTGGGAGGCTCTGCATCCCCAGCTCTTTGTGAGCTGATGTTTCTCAGGCTGGAAGCACATTTGATCCTGCAGAGCCTCCCACACCCCGGGTGCTGCCCTGAGCTCACACGTCACATGTAGAATAAATACTGAGTGAGGAAAGGGACAGCGGTCACCATGAACAAAGGGACAATGGTCATTGTGGACAAAGGGACAGCAGTCATCACGATGCTGGAATCCTTGAGCCTCTGTCTGGTGACTTCATGGTCAGGGGTGTAGCCCTGCATGGGGTGACCTCTCCTCCCTGACACCCCTTGGATCTCCCTGACAAAGACCCAGGGGAGGTGAAGCCCCATTGAAGGCTCTGTTGGGGGAGGGCGTCCTGGCCGAGGTCCTGAGGGCTCGGTTATGTCCTTTGGTCTGGGTCTTTCTTTTTTTAGAAACCTGCTAAGGTTTTGTAATTTTTTTGCCTTTAAAAACCAAAGTATCTTATGACTTTTATTAATCAACTCTAAAAAATGTGCTTCTCTGCTCTGTTCCTTCTGATTGTGTCTCCCAGGGCTGGAAGAGGAGCCTATTCTCTGAGCCCACAGGTGCTGTCAGCAGAGGTGATGGGGTATCCACCGTGCTGCCCGTGGTGTCTGCTGGGCTGGGGGCTGGGGGCCCTGGTGGTCGCCTCGTGTGAGTCAGAGTGGGAGGGGGGAGTCTGGGGTGTGATTCCCCAATCTCCGTGATCGTGCTGAAGGACTCCTCTTCTGCTCTGTCCTCTTCCTTTTTCCACTGTGAACTCCTCCTGCCTCCTTGGGGATTTGCTTGGCTTTCTGTGATGGAGGCAGCGCTACGGTGGGGGGAGTGTTGGAGAAGGAAGCGGCCTGAGGCTTGGCTGCCCGGCTGCAGTCTCTGCTGCTCCACCCTTGGGCACTGGAGTCCAGGTCCTTCTCTGGCCACCCTGAGCTGCCGTTTCCCACCTGTGGTAACAGGGGTGACCGAGTCCCTCTCTGGAACAGTCAGGGTGATGAATAAAGGAGACACCGGCCAGGTCTATAAAGGTTAGGGCAGGAAGCCTACTTGATTTCTCTGCCTTTCTCTGTTCTTTTCGTATTACTATTCCTTTCAACAACTGAATATAAAGCTGTGCCTTAGGCTCTGAGGCACTGTGCTTCAGCTCCTACATGCTGTGACTGTTCCCAGTTTCCAGAGGAGCACACTGAGCCTCAGAGAAGTCCTGGAGCTTGGCCAGGTCAGGGAACCAGGCGCTGCAGGGTGGCAGGTGTCCTGCCCAGCGGTCTGGGGATGGGGAAGGCTGGATCGGACGCTAAGGATGCTTTTAACATGGCTTCTGATCACCTCGTCTATGGAGATGCACATGGAAGTTTCCAGAGTAACAATTTAGACGTTTTGTTTGGAATTAATGTCTTGCAGCTTTTAAAGCCCTAGAAAAAGTTGAATATTAGTTGGGTATTTAGTTGCTAAGAAACCGGTACAGAGGCAGCCAGCCCTGCTCAGAGAAGACTCTGGAAGCCTGCAGAGCCTGAGACACTTGATTTGTGGAGAACAAAGCACCTTCTCCCAGCCCCCAACGTAACTTTGAAACAAAGAGGGCGTCTCCACTTCTTACCCCCAGAGCAGGATGGTGAGTGAACTCCAGGCCTGGATATGCTTGCCCCGCCCCTGGAGATGGCAGGCTGTTGGGGGCTGGGATCGGTGTCCCGGGGCACTCTCGTGTGCCTCTTGGCCTGAGGGACACAGCTGCCACATTCCTACCACATTGGACCCATACCTGGCCATGGTGGGTGGAACCACAGTGAGGACAGGACCTACCATCTGAGTTGGGGCAGACTCGGGGTCTGAGACATTCTTGTGAACGTGTCTCTCCAGTGCCAACAAGACATTGCCCTACTGGCTGACCAGTCCAGTGGGAGACAGAGAGCCACAGGGGACAGCCTGGTGTCAGGAGGCCAGGGGGGCCTGTGCTGTCGGCTGGGCCTGCCTCTGGCCCACCCTGGGCAGTGGTTGGGGGGGTCTTATGAGGAAGCCCTCCCTGGGCAGTGGG